>NW_012130066.1:1184028-1194440 GCF_000143395.1 Atta cephalotes
ATATATATATATATATATATATATATATATATATATATGTATTTAAAATTCAATTTATAATATACGATTTTTATTTAGAACTATAATTTTAATATTATCATCCGAGTTTGATTATCAATAGAGATGATAACTGTAGAGAAAAAAGTTATAATTTTATGGCAGTATATAAAATATTATAACATTACACGTATGCTTATTTTATGCTGCTTTTATATAACAAAAAATCATAAATTTAATAATATATTATCCAAATATTTATATTTATAATATTCGCAAATTTATATCAATTGTCGATAATGTCATCGTTCTTCAATTATCTTCGAGCCCTCAGGGCCCTTTTGGTGATACATCACAAAAATTTGCCCAGGAACATCTTTAATAATTATAATATTTCGTCGGTATTTTAAACAAGGAAAAAAATGATTTGTACTAACTCAGATATCATAGTTTGTCCAAAATTGTATTACGATGGTTAATTAATTTAAAAAGACTCCTATTAGTATTTTATATTTTCTATATTTATTATTTTGTTATAATAGTAATAATGGAAGAATATTTTTGAGCAAAAGCTTCAGAGATCGATGTAGATAAATGTCCCAATCTAAGAGCTAATCCTTCATTCTATACTTTTAATATCTATTTAAAATTTCACTCTTAACAAGAGCGAGTGACAACTACCTCAAAAATAAATCTTTAAGAGTGAACTCCTTTGGAATTAATCGGTCTACTTTTATGTAATGAGTGAGTAGCTATTTCACTCGATCAATCAAAGTGATTTAAGCATCGGTTGATAATTCAATGCAAGATGCATTGAACGTCACTTCAATAGAGTGAATTCTCAATCGCTAGGAGCGCTACAAGCGTTTTGCTGTTATGAACGAGATGGTGCCATCTTGGTTGTTCGTAACATGTTTTAGCGATTAAACTCGACAATGTGCCATTTTTGTTTTCGAGAGACAATAGACTACGGAAGACTTTGTAAGATAATTAAGTGTAGATCATTTGTTTCGTGTGATTGTGATTGATTATGCATGCATTGTACGCGATGAATTCGAACATTTTACCACAGGTAAGCATCATTTATTTAATTCGAGAAAGACACGAGAATTTCCATATAAATTCCCAACAAACAGATATGACTATATAACAATACATAAATATACATTCATTTTACATCTGTATCGAGTCCTTATTTCTGCAATTGCGTAAAGGTGAGGTTTCATGAAGATATTCAGCTAATTGCTCCCACTCTCATCAGCACAGCTAAAAACGGAGCGCTTTCTCTACATCCGGATATGCCTGCGTTCGGAAACATCACTCAGATGCCTTCGATTACCTCCGATACTTCGGATGCATTGGGTCCCTATCAGAGTCTCGCCACGAGCGATCAACAATTTTCTCAAAATTTTAGCAAAGAGGAGAATATGTATAATTTTTCTCTGTATACATACTATTTCATTCTAACTTATACTGTTTCACTCTATGTTTCACTCTATATTTTAATTAAGATTATAGAGTGAGATAGTACATATATAGGCACAGAAATTATAATATTAAATATCTTTCTCTCGTAAGAGAGATTTTGACAAAATCGTAATCAGACTCTGATACAGAGTTTTTAGGATCTTATCTTGTTTAACATTAAATGAACAACCAAAACAAAACAATCATGGAGGCAGTTGAGCAATATTTCCGAACGCTTAGCTTATATGATCCCCGATAATTTGATGCGATCGAACTATACATCGAGATATGTACATTAAATACGCGACTAGCGTTTGCGCAAAATACTTGTCATTCGAATGTAAATCGCCCTCTTTCAAGTACTAAATTGTAAATTATTTTTCTAATTTTTTTCAATCTCAAAAGAATAAATATCTCTCGATCACAATACACATATACAAATTTTGTACTCGAGATCTACAAATTCAGCGTAAGTTGATTATCAACACATCATTTTCCGATATTTCGATATTTCACTCTCTAAGAAAACATAATAAAAGATATTGAAATCGTTTACAGCGAGATATTGAAATCTAGATTTTCCCTTGCTCTATTTTTAGTTTATACTGGTGAAAGTGGGGCTAATATCCTCTTAGACTTCTATATGTTTTCCGATCTATTATAAAAGGTCGTAGGGGCAATATTGTGGATGTGCATATCTCTGTGAAATCGTACCTTAAGTGTAGAATTCTCCAATCATAGTCGAATATGAGGAGAATATTCGACTGTGACTGATCAATTCTTACAACTACAACCACTTACAACTACGCTTGCGCAATTGCAGGATGGGCTTCATGTACAAATTAATATTTATTTTCGCAGGACACATTAAACAGTCCGACTGCATTAAAAGAATATTTACTCACTAAAGGGGTGCCACATGAGGTTCTGAAAATACTGCAAGGTGAATTACAAAAATATGTCACGGGACAGATATAATAGAAGGAGTAACAATAATTTTAACCTATCAGAAACTGAGTATCCGAGTTCTAAATATCCGATAAGTTGAAATTTCTTATTCCTTATTTCTTGTTTATTTCTTATTATTTTTATTTCTTATTATTGTATCTGCACCCGGACTTTTTCTATCAACTCCGATTAACACTAATCGATGGTTGATTCAATCATCACGATTGTCAATGTGAGAATTAAACACAATGTGTAAACACTCAAAAGAGGAAGAGAGAGGAGATGTTCTGATATATTAAACTGCTATTGGCACTTCTGTGAGTCGATTAATTTATTCAAAAGTTGATGAAAGAAGCCCGTAGACAAAGTTGATTTTAAAAGGATTAAATTTAATTCAAGTTTAATTATATGTACATACATGCTCATCTTATAAAAGTAATACATTATTGTATTATACAATCCAGTTTTAAATATTCACTATGAAGAATATTAGATCGATTTAGTAAATTTATATCCGCTTTGGCATGACTCAATGAAATCTTTTGTACGACGAGTACATACATCTATGTAATTTGACTTGAATTGCGTTACTAATTCCTTAATAACAGTTTTAATAAATGAATTAACTTTTAACATATGAGAAAATAATTAAATAAAAGCTGAATATCTTTCACTCTTCGGATTAGCTTTCACTTAAGAGTCAGCGATTCAAAAAATCATATAATTCATTCTTTTTAAATATTGTGTATATTGCAGATGAATTTGTTGATGGCGAAGCATTTCTTTCGCTAACAGAAACTGACTTAAAAGAACTCAAAATAAAAACGGGACCGAGGAAGAGACTATTGAATTTGATTAATGCAGCAAAAGCAACGGTATTTTTAAATTAATCATTAGAAATAAAATGTATAACCAGTTATATGAAGAAATTCTAATTGTTATTGTAACTGTATACAGAATTGTTTTATTGTTAATGGACCTATCTATGGATTTCAAAATAATATACCTACAATCGCGTCAACTGTTGGTAATGAAATCATTCAAGTTGAGCAACCAAAAAATTCTGCAGTAGATGACATAAATAATGTACAAAATGTCCCTATTTTACTGCATCCACAAAATATAAATATTCAGCAGGTATTAATTATGCTATTATAACTTCAAAAAGATATTCTATTGTGTACATTTAAAAAATACGTAATTCGTTTTACGAAAATAAATAAATAATAAAAAAATATTCAGAGTATATGTTTGAAATTTAGCCTAACAACGCAGAAAATAAATTAAATGTTCGAGCTTGGATTGAAGCGTATGATGCTAAACATACAAGAAAGGTACCATTATTAAGCGTTCTTGATTCTGGTATTGTTGGAAATACCGATCGTCAAGAATTTATTAGAATAGTATGTGCTGAAATAGTTAAACTCAGCAATGATATGTACGTTATCACCATTTTTTCAAATTTATAAAATACGTTATTCATAACTTAATTGTTTATATTATCTCTATAACGTTTTTATTTCGAATCTTGTTTGAAAGGTATCCATCTAGCCAATTAAAAACAGAATTGGCTAAGGAAATCGTCAATGCTTTTCCGAAATTACGATCTTCACACTCACCTGAAGGTTATGTAAGTATTTTCATAATTTTATATTTTATATTTTATAATAATTCATATATTGATACTATTGTTTAACAAAATTTATGTACATATTTAGGAGCATTTTTATGATAAAACGACAAATAGCGGTTTTATACAATATCGCTTCCAAAATATGCGAGTAAAATTAAGTCCCACGAAGAAAAAAAGAGCATCGACTAAGCCAGCAATTAAAAAAATTAATGTTAAAAGACAGAGAACACAATTTGTGAAACAAGAATATCTCGATGAAGAAGTATTTCAAGAAAAGGTACTTATAACATTTGTAAAGAAAATCATATTTTAGAATTCTAATTCAAGTACAATATATATATATACTTATAGATTTTTTCTTATAAAAATATTTAATTATTGTTGACAATTTATTATTTTCAGTGTTGTGAGCTTATATTTAAAATACCCAGTGATAGCAATAAGTCGAGTATTATACAATTATTAGATGAAACGAGACCTAACAGGCAAAGGAGCATAAAAAATTCTGAACAAATGACAATAGATGATATATTTAGATTATATCCAAAACTAAAAGATTACAATGGAGAAATGGTATGTTAATTGAAGTATGAAAAATAATTTACAGATATGTAACTCTTTCTTCATTTAAATAATTTACATTATTCAGAATTTCATTCATTGTTTCAGATTCATGGGGAATTTATATCGATGTTTCCAAACAATGATACATTTTTAAGAAAATTTTCATCTTACTATGTGCCGAGAATTTTGAAATTCTGCCGCATAAAAAAGGAGTATTTGCTCCAAAAAGTGGACGATTTTGATGATGGTATGATAACGAATAGTTTAGTTATATTGTTGAACAAGAAGTCGATTTTTTCTATAACTTATACTTGTACTTTCTTTTGTGTGTAATTGATTATTAATATACTTTTTTATACTTTACAGATAATTTCAAAGCTCTGATTTTGTTGCCGGAGTTGTTGCCCTCTCCGAATTATGCAAAAACGAAATCATCTGTAAGCCATTCAAAAATAATTTCCGATTTCGGAATAATTTTCATGAAAAGAACGTGCGTATATAAATCTAATAATATTAATTATAATTTCAGAGGGAAGACAATTCAAAAGGTGCAAAAATTAAAGCATCGAATTTTTCCCCTAAACAAATTCCAAATCGAAATTTATTACAGTTTATCCATGTGAGTATTGTAATTAAAAAGACATTATAAATTTAAATGCAGCCAATGCACATTATAGATACCTTATATTATAAGTCATATATTGCTTTTAATTTTTAATATAGACAATGGAAGATTTACTTGTAAATAATGAAGAAGATGAAACTTTATCTCAAAAATCAAAAAATATCCAACCGTTTTTGGTGTGCTTTGTGATTGGACAAACAAAAGAAGGACAATTTTATATAAAGACTGATGAAAATTTAATTTCAGTTGGCAACGATCCAATAATTGCCTTCGATATTCTTGTTAAACTGCACTATTGTTTTGATGTTCAGTTTGCATCTGATTTACTAACATTTTATGATTTCATAACCGGATGCATTATGGGCCTCAACATACCTGGTGCTAGTTGTAGAGCTTTACACACTACACTGTGTAATATTACCTTATAACTTATAAAATGTGCTCTAATTATATAATTTTGTATTGTAGTATTTTAAAGTTTTTATAATTTGTATTATTCATTTTATGTATTATTTATTTTATATTGTAAATATAAATATATTTATATTTATATATGTATAAGGTAAGTAGTCCAATAATAAACTATGTAAATTTCATAGGCTCGTATTTCTCTGAATTATTGAATTGAAGATCTGAATTTTTGCATACAATTCATGAATTTAGTTGACTATACTATAAATAATAACTTTTAAGTTATCCCTGAAGTTTAGTCACAATTTCGATTATTTTAAAAAACGGGAAATGATTCATTGTGTATAAGAAGTGTTACACAATAAACCATGCTATTTTTAATAATGAACTACATGTTTTGTATTGCGAATTATTGGGATTATTTTAATTTTGCTATATTTTAAAATGTTTATTTATAAAATAGGTAATTATAAGGTGGTGGAGATTCATAAGGCCGATTATCACGTTTTTTCTTTCGTTTTGAGTGAAAACGCACGAAAAAATGAATATGTTTTTATTGAGATGGGGGAAGGTGTCGTATTCTAAATAATTGTTATAATGAATTATTATTTTGAAGGTTATCGTAAAAAAGGTTATGTGATCTATAATATAATATACGGTTCATTTTTCACTACGTCAAAATGATTCATTGTAGACCACCTAACCTTTTCCATATAATAATCTCTTAAAGATAATCTCTTAAATAATGTAATAAAATAATAGTAATAGAAAAAGTTGCTTATAGAATAATAAAGCCAAATGTGCACAAACTATTGCATAATGAAAAAAAATGATAGATATAACAATCAAAACATGAAAAATGCGTAAAACTTGCGAAAAAAACTTACTTTGCAATTCAAAATTCTTAAAATGTGACATTACATAACCGTCCCTTGCGCGATCTGCCAGTCGACTGAAAAACCGAAGAGGGGTTCAAATGCGAGTCGCTGCATGATAGCAACACAATCTGATAACGTCGCATTTACAAAATATCGCAATGGTTTCATAGTGTACTACTGATTCACTGTTGGACTATCTATCCTATATGTATATATTATATACCGACATATTATAAATATGTTTATATTTATAAAATATATTTATTTTTAAAAATATACAGTTACAATTATTTTTAAATTTATTTTTATATTTATAAAGTATATTATAAATATATTTATATGTATATTTATAAAAATTTTATAAATAATATAAATTATAATATATATATATATATATATATATATATATATATATATAATTTTAGTTTCACATCAATCAGTTATAAATATACGATGTGTCAAATAATCCGTGCTATTAAATGTAAAGAAGTTATTTTTATGAAAAGTACTAATAATTTTTGTTAAGTAAATCGAAACCACACATGTGGTAGTTTATGTAGATATTATATCACGTAACATAGAATAACAAAGGCTTTTTCAATATAATGACCAATATAAGTTTCATCGTGTTAAAACTGAAGTGATAAACTCAAATTTAGTCTTACATCTTTATATATGTAATGTATATAATTATTATAGATATTACATTATTAATAACTTTTAATGATATAAAATAATTTTTATTGATTTCTTAATTAATAGATTGTAACACTTAATTAACAGATTATTGTAATTCAAAACCAAATATTAATTAGTAATTATATATTTCTTTATTTAAATGCGAAATTTATACTCTTGACGCTTATATTTTTATATTAATAGCAACAAAGAAGAATTATCTAATATCGTATAAATTATAATCCAAATCAAGAGCCAACAGTATATTGATGTGTAATTTAGATTGTTGCGATTATCATATAGTTACAACATTGTTTAAAAAAAATATTCTAACATACATTGTTAATTAATTGTAAATTTCAATTAATATAAACAAGTTTGAAAGAAGCAGTATACATTTATCGCATCATCTCGAACTCTCTGTCATATTTTTGCTTTATGTAACATTTTTAACCTTTTCTATCAAGAATTTCCTTTTCCTATTATTTTCTATAAATAATTTGAAAGAGATACTTATATTTCGGGTCTTCTCTAAGTATAAACGTTGAATAAACTGCACAATAAAACAATACACAAATATTTTTTTCAATAGGCATATATTTTAAGTAAAAGAAATATAGAATACATCTGAAGATATGCTAGTTTTTTCGGCGCTAAGCATGGCGTGAAATATTGCCGTGTCTTCTTTATACGATTACCGGATTTTACACGTACTTAGTATATTTTAATTAATGTATTGAATAACAAGAAGAGACGCTTTTATGAAATTAAAGAAAACTAAGATTGGTTGGATTATTTTGTTTTTAATGTTTTCAATATTTTATCATTGTATGATTCTTGTTTACAATATTAGCTGTTGTGTAACTTCAAAAATATATTTAATAAAAATAAATTTAAAAAATGATTGTGAAGTATTGACACAGTTAAGAAGTTGGGACATATTAAACGCGTTTGCTGGTATTCGCATGTTCCGATTTCGTGGCATACCACTTGCTACTTATGGAATGAAGGAAAACTAGAGAGGAAAATAAAAGACTGAGTGTAAAATCAGTAGTTCCTTCCTTTATCGAAATGAAAGTTATGATTGCGTATATTATATTATATATTTCATATATATATATGGAGAAAGTTCCAATAATTTATAAGTCATAACATTGATAATTTTGTAAAGCAATTTAATAACAGTTTAAGTTTTGTTTTTTGAACAATATCATTTTTACTCTAAGAGTAAATAATAATAAAGTGTTTATTTAAAAATTGTAAAAAAAGATAAATAATTTTAATAAATTTTATAAATCATAGTTTTCTTTAATTCTTCGTTTACTTATACATACATAAGTTAAGACAAACATACATGACAAATCATAAGAATCATGTCTCTAATTTGTATCTTATTACTAAGCCTTGTATATTTTTACATAAAAGGTATCGAGATATAAAATAATACTTACAATTTTTGATCTTAAAGCAATTCTTTCTTTGTAAAATATACTTTATTCCCGTTTTTTATTTCATGTTCATACATTTTTTTAGATAAGTAATAAAAACGGTCTTCGATCTATATGCTTTACTCAATATCTGTCCAAAAATTAATCAAATTGCTTCGGTGAAATCGAGTGCCGCAAGTATAACGATGTGCATAACATTCGCGAATGAAAGAGAGGAAAATTGAAGAGTCATTAAAATCCCCTCTTCGGCCAATGTCACTTTCACCACCTTGCGTTCCGCTACTGATGAATACAAGACAACAAAAATCCAAACAAACGAAAGATCTTTATGTGTTTGCATATTGTAATAACTTTAAGATCAGAAAAATCATTACATATTAAATCATCTTACAAAATAAGATGATTAAGACTATTCGTCTCCGCAGAATAATAAATTTTTGCAAAAAGACATGATTTCCTGAAAAATCTGTATAAGTCCTGTTTAGTTTGAATTCCAGTCTGAAAAGGAACTCGAGATTTGCTAAGAGTTATAGTTAGAATTTCCGCCATCGACTGATACGGAAACATTCTATACCTATCGCATCGCATATCCATCGCTAATCTCTGCAAGCCATTCACCCTCCACGATTGTCTCTGCCTCTCTCTTTGTCATTTAACTCACGAGGAGCTCTCTTGCTTCCTTCAATCACCAAGTAAGCGACAAGTGAGGAGTGTGAGGCGTGCATCGTGGATGCTGGAGGGATTTCGTAGGTGGTTGCCGCAACTTCTCGTCGGCGTGGGGATAACTAGAGCTTCGGCTTAAGTCAACTGTATCGCGTCAAGATGAAGTAGTACACACTGTCTCGTTGCGGAGTGCATGCGTCGGGTACGTGAAAAACAGTCGCGCGACTAGAAGCGTGTAAAGGACCGGAAATCATCGGCCGAACAACATAACGCGGAGAATTTGTGCAATTTGTCCGAAATTCTTGCTTATTATTAATGCATTAAGGCAGAAGATATGAGACTCTACGCTGTAAGTTAAATTGGTTCCTATGTTTTTCCTTTTCGCACTATTATAGTGTTTTACGAGGGGGTAACCACTTAATGTAATCGTGGGACAGAGATTTCCTCGAAATCATTATAAAATTCATATGAAATCTCTGTAATATAATTTGATAATTATATGTGCAACCACAAGAAATCATTGTATAATATTAAAGTTAAGTAAATAAAACCATATATTTTACCAAATTACTTCGTATATAAAAATTATTTGAAAAAAATTATTTGTAATCAGATAAAATCATATGAAATCATGTAATCTTCGGGACAATATTTCAGCTAGTAGTTACTCTCTCGTGTTTTAACTAAATTTAAATATGACAAAAAATAGGAAACTTTATGTTTTACAATTAATATTTTAACATTACATACTTATAAATTTTGAATAATCATAAAGAACTTAATGAATATAAATAAAGACAATAGTTAAATGTAAAATAGAATTGTTCTTTTTAAATTTATTTATCTATTAAAAAATTAATTTTAAAAATATAATATATAAAATATAGTTTTGTCTTTTAATTTTATTATATTACATTATATTTTATTAATTATGAACTAACTAAAAGAAAATGAGTGTTAATAGAACAATTTAAAACTATCCTCATTTTTTATTATATATTATACTATTTCATATGTGTGTGTGTGTGTGTGTTTGTGTGTGTGTGTGTGTGTGTGTGTGTGGTGTGTGTGTGTGTGTGTGTGTGTGTGTGTGTGTGTGT
>NW_012130066.1:1199660-1204550 GCF_000143395.1 Atta cephalotes
TATATATATATATATATATATATATGTGTGTGTGTGTGTGTGTGTGTGTGTGTGTGTGTGTGTGTGTGTGTGTGTGTGTGTGTGTGTGTGTGTGTGTGTGTGTGTGTGTAATGTATTAGTTTAATGTATTAGTTTTAGTAGTCACTACATTAGTTTTTTGCTTCACAAAAAAGTATGTCGTTTGTTTTGGAGCAGTCAAAGCACATGGATTTTTTATTATGATGCACTAGACTTCGTTATACTTTGCCTTCTTTTTGTAAAATCTTCTGGGTCACCGCGATTTGCTTCGTTTGAAGATCCGTGGCGCTTGGATGCGATTAAGTATCTCATTTCCTCCTCCGGTCAACAACACTGATGCCAGATATCGCAGAAAGAGTTAAAAAAAAACGAGCGATTTTAAGGTGATAAAATGAAGAAAGTTTTATATTTAATGAGTTCGAAATAATTTAAAAGCGACATCAAACAGGAATTAAGATTACTCAAGAAAATAAAGGGAAATGCCTCTTAATATCTAATATATACAATAAATTACATAGCCGGAAAAATAAATTCTCTCATACGCTGATTCAAATATACATTCTAATGAATTACAAATTAATTAATGAAAAATGATAATTATAGTTGCATTTATATTGAAGTTTAATTTTATTTTCTTATAAATTCTACATGTCTATCACACAAGAAATGAAGAAAAGAAAGTAAAGTATATATTACAAAATGAAATAAATAATATTTTATTATCAATATTTTATTTCTTTCAATAATCTTTTAACTTAATTTTAGCTTTTTTTATATGTGTTTTTCTACAAATTTCTACAAATATATGCAAAGTACGATGTTTTCAGAAACTGTATATTTCTAAAATTTATTTTTGGATGTGTATTAGTATGAACATAGAATATTTACAAATTTATTCAGTTCAACATTTATATATTAATAATTAATAATTAATTAATAATGTGCTAATGTATTATAATCAGTAGCAGTAATTGTAATATTATATCTAAAAGATTAATTAAAAAATTGTGTATCATATATTATATTCATATATGATAATAAAATATTTATTTTTATGTAGAAAATACAATTTCTTGCAATTTTTTTATGTAAAATTTTTCCTAATAATCATGAATTTTCTGTAGACAATTGTTTTAATTTATTTATTTTTCAGGCTGTCGATTACACAAAGGTTCATGATCTACCGGTAAAGCAAATAGTGCAACCTTATGTGATAGAAGAAAAGAGTTCTGAGCAAACGGCCGAAGATCATTCTAATGATTTCGCGAATGTCGAACTAAATAACTCAGCAGTTCACGCCGACGAGGAGGGAGAATCGAATGGTGTTTCCAAGATCGATTCCTCGCCGCCAGGATCGATTTATGCGACGTCGTTCGCCAAGATAAGTGTCCGACAAGAGATCAACAAGTATCCATTTAAAGAATATTCAAGTCTCGAGCCAAGGTATACCGATGATGTATTTCTTGTCGAAAATGCCGGCAATTTTGGACAAAAAGTTCGGCAGGATCATCCACGTGACAGAACAATTGTCAGGACTATCATTTCGACCAGCGAGGACCGAAAGGATAATAAGCATACGAAGTCTTTCAGCACTACTGTGTTGCCTCTACAAAATGAAGATAACTATAAAGGGCCTTATATATCAACTACTCAAGAACCATTTGTGCTCGCACTGAAAAAGGAAAGTAATTTGGCAGATGAATCGTCTTCTAATGCTTCCAAAATGGATACGTCTAAAACATTGGAAAATTTCGATGAAATTTTCAGCGAAATTACAACGGAAAATTTACCAGGCAACATTGCTTCGATTCTCGAGAACGATGTCGTGCCTGAAATTCTTCCGACACCACAAGCAAGATCATCCCGAGTGCATAATGATACCGTCAACGAAAAAATCACGAAGAAATCTATGGAGTCTACTACAAAATCGGAAAACGTGAGAACATCGACGACTGTAGAGATTAGTCCTTCGTTTCAAGCGAGATTTTCAGGTCCCATCGTAGTGGCCGATTTGCCTGATAGAGAAACTCAGGAGATGGTTGATTATATGGATGATATATCCGAAACATACAAATCGATTGAGAACGCCGAGATTACCTCGGAAACTAATGCCGGAGGCTCAAAAGAGGCGGCTTCAACTATAACATCCTCGGTCATGCTGAACCCTCTGCAAGTCGGAATCACGCTGGTGAACGCCAATCAAGCTAATCTGATAGATAATAGTGAGCAATCTGTCGCGATGGATTATCTCCAGGATTATCCTCAAGACGATCTACAACGCCTATCAACTGTGAATAAGGAATTTGTCAAAAACAATGGCAATCAATCACATATCGATTACCAAGATGAGAATTTTGAACGTGACGAAGTTGAGAAGCAAGTTGAGGTTGATATAAAAAAAGTTCCTGACACTTCTGTTGAAATTCAAAAGTCCATCGAGCTCTTCCATACCGCGCCAGTACAAGAGATTCATTATCCTCCGGAGTATATTCAACAGACATCAAACCTCGGTGTTATCGAAACGAATAATATTGGGAATTGGCAGAAACCAACTATATCGAACCAACTATATAATCAGATTGAGCAATCAGAATTGCGACCAACTTACAATATTTATCAAGGTAATATACATAATTATTAATACATCTTTAATAATAACGACACATCATTAATAATAACGTTATCTTGCTACTTGAAGACGGTCTTGAAATAAAAATACCGGTTATAAAAAGTCGTTTAGATTATACAAAATATAATAGAAATTAATGTTAAAGTAATATATTTGTATTTCATTTATTTATTTCATTTATTTATTTTTAATTATTAATAATAATCTTTATTTTTATCATTCATATTGTTATTCCGCTCAAAATCTTATGTGAACGTTAAAGTTAAAGAACTGCTCTAATAATAATTTCAAGATAAATTAACTTTCACCAAATTTCTTCAATACGGAAAGGAGTTTATATGATGCAAACTTATATTAATATACAACGACGAATTAATGTTCATATGCGCGTAATATTACTCGCACTATCAAAGCACGCATCAGCGCCACTACAAATTGCCAGTTTTCACCCATTTTCACGTGATGGAATGTATATAATGCATTAATATAATAGTGACTTCCGTTGCAGGTAATGATCAGGAAGAAAAGAGCGATATTAAAGCTCACACATCCCCGCATCCCTCGCAAAAGCTTAATCAGCACGAATACAATGCTCTCGAGGATGACGTTGGCAGACCAATAGCTTCGATTGTCAACACTAACAATAAGTATTCATCGGGTACTCACGAGCCTCTTGAATTGCAGTCGTTCAAATACAACGGCATACAGCCCACTCCGTTGGCCTCGAATCAATTTGATGACACATTATACGATCAATCCAATATACGACATAATTTTAACGGCAATGATAACGGCATACCGCCACGCGGAAAACTTGTTGTAAGTTCAGCGAAACAAGAAACAGCGAGCGAGCCTGTAAAACCATACGTACCAAATACGTATCAGTATTCGGTGCAGCAGCCGCAATCAAATCAACCGTATGATCACCAGCACTCATTCCGATCGTCGGAGATAAGGCGACCGGAAGCTACGCAACTTCTTCTTAGGATAATTCCCGAGGGATCGTCTGTGAACGGAGGCTTTATGGTGCCGATTCCGCGGCCCCATCCGATCGAGAAAACCGTTCATATGCCACACTCATATCCGATCGAAATCGAGAAGAAGATTCCGATGTCTGAGAAGGTGCAGGTGCCGGTACCAATGCTGCATCCCATGCACGTGCAAGTACCGGTCGAGCGTGTGGTGGAGAAGCAGATCCGTCTGCCACATATCTATCCGCTCCACATTGAACGGGTGGTCGAGAAAAGGGTGCCATATACGGTCCAGCGATTAGTAGTGCAGCCTCCTTCGTACCCGTTGCACGTGAGACTACCGACGGCTTACCCGGCATATCCGGCGATACCGTTTAACCAGCCAACTCACACTACGATAGAGAAGACTACAGAGAAGCCGGTGGTTTCCTCGCTACCTTCTCGGCCATATCGTGCGAGCACGGACAGACCGATTGAAAGCAGCAGTTCGACCGAGACTAGATTTACAAAATATTATCAGAAACCGCAAGAGGCGATTTTTACTGGAGGAAATAATTTCCATAGTGCTATCAGTAGCTTGACGTTCGTGTCGCCGTCACAGAGCGAGACGAACTCATCGCAGTTTTACAACGTTCCTTACAATAGGCCTTCGGCATACAGTTATAATATCGACGTCGGCAAGAACTATGTTCCTACGGCACATTTTTCCAACGTTAAATTGGTGATACTACCGAAGAAGTTTAATAGTCACGCAATACTGCGACCACACACGGCCACAACGTCGTACACAATACCGTCCTTTGGACGGCAGATCCTGTACAATCTAGTGGAAAAGGATAAATCAGGCAAGGATGAATACGTAGGTCCTACGCCTCCGCGTAAAACCTCACAGAGTAAGGTGTTCTCTCAAACAAAATCATCGCAGTTCTCCACGAATGCCGCTCAATCATTAACTAATATGAGAAAATCCAGACAACCGGAAACGCAGCATCACGGAAGTTTCAGACAATCAAAAATGGAATATGGCTTTAAGCCACCTATGATACCGTCCATTCCGTATGACGAAAATACTGCTAGTAAAGTAGAGAATTAATGTAATGGTCTATAATAGTAATAGTAACATTAAACAAGCTGAAAGTACATTACAAAAAAATGTCTAAAAAACTTTCCATTCTTTCAAATGTTTCTCGAATATATTTTTAGATGTTTCTTGCACTCTCTTGCATTATTTGAATGTTTCAGAATGATTCATGCGATTGATTATTGAAAAAT
>NW_012130066.1:1204570-1207138 GCF_000143395.1 Atta cephalotes
TAACTACTCTCTCTCTCTCTCTCTCTCTCTCTCTCTCTCTCTCTCTCTCTATTAATTTTCATGAAAATAAAGAATGTGTATAGGCACGTGTTTAATATAAAATTATATGTATTTAATATAAAATTTCTCTGAACGGTTTTCTGAGACATTTTTTATAAATTTTAAATTAATTTTTTAATTACATAGCTTTAGTTTGTCGAGTAAAAGTGAACGTTTTCTTGTAATAAGGTAGAAGTTCTTATACTCTCTTTATACTCTCTCACACGAAATAAAATACACTTTAACCCGTTTAAGGATAAACGGTGAAAATTCCGCGTCGTGCAGACGTGAACCGCGTCAGCGGGTGGATTAACTGCAGTTATTTCGAGTGCATTCCGGGTAAAATTGATGCAATTGCTATTATACCAATTCTGAGGTTGAATTAAAAGGTGCGCTCGTGGAACGTTGTCAGGGACAAAGTAAAACGTGACAACAGTCGAAGAATGTGCCGGCGGGCATGACGAGTGTGTATTTTCTTCGCGTTAAAAGGAAACTCACCAGTGAAAGTGGCCACACACGGACGTAAATTCGTCCGCCAGTAATTGCCGTTGTTCCAACGAAATGCACCATCGCGCACCATCGTGTGTTACACAATGTCATGCAACGCAGAGAAAACGAATCGATCAATGTTTGTCAAGTGTACGATTAATAGCCGAGATAGAAATTTTCCAGTCGAAGAACTGAGAAAATTATATCTTGAACGACTATCAAGCTCTTAAAAAGATTGGTTAGATTAATATTACATCTTGCGAATCTTTTAATTTTACTTCTTCTATTTATTTAAAGATACATTTATCGACATTTACGGTTTTTAAACAATCAAAAGATCAATAAAAAAGAAAATTAGACTAAATATTCATTTGCTTTAAGATAAGACATTCTTCAAATTATTTTAATCAGTAAAATATGCAGAAATAATTCATAATAATACAGTAAATATTTCCTTGCGAGAACAATGTATGGAGAAAGTTGTTTTCAATGTGCTTATACATATGTATATAAATTATAGGTATGTTAAATTAGAAAGATAAGACTGCCTGCTCTTTATGCAGCAGATTATTGCTGCTTCGACACAAAGTTATGGTTATTTCTTATTGAAGTATACTTGTCCCATAAAAAACTACACTCATTATTATTATCTTAATGCACCACTTCTCTTCGTATCTGTGTCGGATAAGCCAAACGACAGCCAATTAAGTCTTGATTTATTCGTAATATTTATGCATCCATGCAGTATCACAGATCTGTAAAACACGCAAAAAGTTATGATATCTTCTAGTTTACTAAGAACACTGTTCAAACTGGGTCAATGGCAAAATAAAATATGGAAAAAATTTAAATATCTAATAAAAAGTAGACAAATCTAAAAAAAATGTTAATTTTCTCTAAATATAATAAATATAATAATAAAATAATAAATATAATAATAATATAATAAAAATATATAATAATAAATATATAATATTTCTTATAGAAAAAATGTGTATGTTATAACGAACAACATTTGTAAAAATTAATTAATTTACTAAAAATTAAAGAAAATTCCGATTAATTAAGCTTTATGTATTTAACAATTAAACAATGAAATTGTTTTAAATTAAATTCAATTCAGATCTTGATTTATATTTAATTGGTAGTTGTAAAATCAATTATTTGAAGTGTATAATTACTCAAGAATTGAAACGTTGAGAAATGTAAACATTATGAAAGTTCTAATATTAAAGAGTGAAGCAAATTCATAATTTATATGATCTATCCAATAAGGAAATATAGCTTCAACTCAGGGTAATTGAATTAATTTTTTGTATCGAAATTTTAATTAAAAATATAGAAGTACCTGTTGTGAAAGAAAGCAAAATATGTAGTTTTGGCATATAAGGAGAAAGTAAAGGGTCCAATCGGCGTGAATTATTGAGGACGTATCAGCTCCGCTTCATTCTCGCTGGACCATCGGGATTTACTCGACTCTCACTGGTTTTTCTTTTGCGCTCGGTGCAGGAATGCGACGCATCTTTCTCATTTCTCCTTTCTTCTCGCTCGAACGCCACAGGAGAAAGGGAGATCGATGTCGGTACCGTAACTGCACCTTTCTCTCGCGCCGGGCGGCCGCCAGATGCGTTATTTTCAGACGCCACGCCGATCTCCCGCGCGATGCGAAAAGATCGTCGTGCGGGATTACGATGGGAAACTACGGGGTGCTGTAGATTCTTTTTAATGGGTGTGTCCGTCCCAAAGCTTCACTCGATTCTTTTCGAGATCTGGTTAATTATCTGTAGCAATGATAAGTATTTGCTCAGTGAAACTTATTAACAGTTCGTTTCTTTAACAACAAATTTTTATTGATTTTCATGTCCATATCTTTACGAGGCAATAGTTCGCATTTTCGAGAAAGTTGATCGCTTGGATTATGTTAAATGATCAAAAAACTTGATGTGCTACAAACTTTTTGGAAAATATTGCTCTCTCATCTGATCACTGGCGAAACCATGAAAAGAAATCATAAGGGCAATAGTGCTCTCTCTCTCTCTC
>NW_012130066.1:1214374-1219172 GCF_000143395.1 Atta cephalotes
TTCTTCTCTCATATAATATATATATATATATATATATATATATATATATATATTTTTTGCTATGATGTTACTTGTATTAACGGTAAATGTACTTATAAGACCAACTTATGTGATTCCGTATAATACACTGTCAACTTGTTGACAAATTGTGGGATAATCCACGAACAGAACTGTTATTTCGAGACAAGCGATGTGTCATTAAAAACAAATAAACTTCTACGAAACCATATATCGCATGTAAAGAATGACAATCCATCTGGGTGGTCACATCGCAATGCTTTTGTCATCCTTCATTAAATCACAACGATGGTCTCTTTATATTAATATAATACACAATGCAATTTATAATGTTACAATGAAAAATGAATATAAAACCAAATAAGTTCAAGACAAGAAAACGAGGAAGATGCTAAATTAATCAAGCCTTCTTTTAAATTGATATAATTTTTATAATGATAATCAATTTTTTAAATAATTTTTTATATTACATAAAATCTCAATTTTCAAAATATTCTATGATGTCATAATCCTGAAAAATTTGAAATTAATATAGTGTAGCACGAAAGAATTTCTTTAACTTAAAAAAAATTGTTTTAAATAATTGTTTTATAAAAGATTAATAAAATTAATAATAGATTCAATATTTTACAAAAATCTTATTCTTCAATATTCATATTGAATTCTTTCGATAATTGGAAGTTCCATCAATCTATTTAATATTGAATGAAATAAATCTTTTTAGCATGTCATATGGTAGTAACATATGATAATAAAATAAATCATTAAAATAGCCTTTCTTTACAACGTCAACTTTACGAATTTCTCAAGATTGCGACATATAGAGCATTTCTAAAATTATAATCCTATTAAACACAAAAGAGAAAAATCATAAATTACTTCTTTCTTTACATTTCTTTCTCGTTAAATTTTGCTACTGAGCATTCTATACGCATCTTTCTTATATATTTCTATTAATGTTACATGAGAAGATAAAGTATGTCCATAATTGGATTCGCTATAAGCGAAAGGATTAACCCACCGTTTGGGTATTACGCGGTCTAACTGCTTGACGTAACGAGCTACATACGTTGCATTAGCATATCGTTACGGTTGTCGGTGCACACCACTGCAGGCATATTAATATTACGAGTATGATGACACCCCGTTGCTTGCGTTACGTGCGGAGATCTTTCAAGGACACGCGGGATCAGCGTGCGTATTCACAAAAGAAGAAAAAAATGAAAGGTGAGAGAGAGCATCGTTAGTAATGCTCCAGATGAGCGTGTGTGCCCTTCCTTGTGCGCGGTGACGACGCGTTATACAAAGAGGATCGAAAGGTAAGATTTACGGAACGAACGCGCATGCTGGAGGATTCCATAATTAAGACTCAATTGCGCAACTTTCTAAACGAGAGCGATGTTACCCGCCTGCTGTGCGTGCCTCTTCGATGTAATCCATCCTGATTCGGGGGCGTTTACATTGTTTAAATCGACGCGTGTATATAGACAATTGTTCACGGGTTAAAGTTTTTGTTCTATCAAATTGTGAAGCACTTTATATTTGACATTTCATTTTCAATAGATAGAGTAGCTAATAAAATTAGCTTTTTCATATAATTTAATAAGTATAATATATGTATATGCACGTACGTATCTTATGACTGAAAAAGCACTGATTTTAATTTATGAATATTAATGTAAGGAAAGAATGACTTTGCTGAAATATTTTTAATTTATGGATATTAATGTAAGGAAAGAATAACTTTGCTGAAGTATCTTTAAATAAAAATTTATTTAGATAACAGATCTAAAAATAATGGACTATCAAAATAAATTATGTAGAATGTTGAAACATAATAATTCTAATCTTCAAAATATTTTGACATTCTAGTATGATCTATCTAATATAATCAAAAGCTTAAGCTATTTAATTGTTTTGATAATCACCCAAAATTATTTTCAGATCTGCATTTATCTAAATTTTTAAACACTTCAGCAAAATCATTCTTTCCGTCTATGTTTAAAATTTGTTATTCTTATTTAATAGATAATTATTTGAATTATTAATTGAACATTAATTACTTAATTTTTATAAAAGTATCAAAGACTATTTTTATAAATTGTAGAAAATGATTGATTTCTTAAACATTTCTTAAACTGGCGAAATATTAGCCTAAAGCAAATTCTATATAAATGAATCAATTTGAATTCATCAATTCAATTCTTTTCAGTTCTCAATGAAACAATTATTTATTATAAATATTGACTTTAGATTATTTTTATAATATATTCTAATAATGATGAACTAATTAGTATAACTATATATTATTATACAGCTCAACGTTCTCCTACGCGTTTTCTATGCACTCTCCCTTCAGCATCCTTTTAACAGGAGTCCTGTTATATCTCTCGGCAACTAACGAGCTCATTCCCGTGGACCCACTCGTGGACTCCCGCGTACACGTCCGTTGGTCCTGCGATTTAATTAAGACTCAATTGCCTAATTAGTCCGCTCGAAGGCGAGCAACGACGTACCGCACCGCGGGTTGTCCCACGCGATGAAGTAATCAGCTTTCTCCGCGGCGTAGACGCGGTTCAAATCGGATCCACTCTGCTCTGTTCGTCCATGCTCGCTCGCTTGCTCCTGATGCCCGAAATCGCGCGAGCCAGCTGAGAGAACAATGGGAAATAAAGCGCGGGCTTTCTACACAAGCACGGCCTCCCTATGTGAACTGGAGTATATGCGGCTACCGTCTCTTATACTGCCTACGCTGCACCGTTCGAGCGAATCCTTTGGCTCGCTCCTCCAACGATGATGGCGGCGGCGACAGGAAACGGATCTTCTCCGTGGAAGCGGAGTATCGAGAAAGGGAGAGAGAGAAAGAGCTCTCTATATAAGCACCAGTACGCGCGTCGAAACGTCACCATATTTCAGCATTCAGTCCAGTGCTCTTCTTTCTCTTCAAACGGTGTCCGAAGCGTTGTCTCCCGCACCACCACCCATCCCCGCGATCTTTGTTCCCCAAGCATGGATTTGATAGTGCGACAGGTAATGCACTACTCGACGAAGGTGCAGACTCGTGATTCGATAAATAAATCGATTATCAGTTGAGCTTTTATTTTTTTCTCGGGAAAGCTTTTGAATCCGCCGTGTGATCGCGGGTGTGCTTCCGGGGGCTTCCCCGCGTTTTAAGTGTGATCACCAAACAAAATGATCCGCCGTGAGTCTCTAGCAAGGATTAATATCAATATAATTTCGTTGAATTCAATTTAGCCGTAAGTACGCGTTTAAGGAATTTACATCAAACTTCGTGTTTTGTTTATTCGCGAGCAATTATACAAATCATTGTTGCATTTGTATGTGAAATTATATCAGCGAAATTATATCAGCATTAATTCTTGGTACCTATTACTGAGTAAACGCATGCAATTAGTAGATTGGCATCAAGTATTTATATGTGAGCTTATTTTACAAAACTTATTATTCTGACACTAGATCATATTTAAATGATATAAGTTTCTAATTAATGGCACTATTTGTATAAAATTAATAGTTAATTAAAAGTAAGAAAAAATTGATCTAATTATAAGAATGAAGTCTAAAGCCGTTTTATTTATAGTTCGTTCTTATTTTAAGAACATCCTAAGTAATATCTTAATTAAGATGTTAATACAGCTCTATGACTGACTTATATGACATCTTAAAACTGTACTTAAAACTGCTTTAAATATAAGGACTAACTATGAATATCGGCCTAAGCATTGGAAAAAATAGGATTCATACTAAAGAGAAATCAGAAGGTAAATGTCTTAGTATTTAATTTGCAAAATTAGGTGTTACAAAGATCAAAAAAGGATATGATATATATAAAACAATATACATAAAACTAAATTCTTTTTAAAATATGATTAATTTCTCACTATTGTTTGTCATCATCATTTATGGAACAAATTGTACGCAATGTTAACTTATTGTTTTCTCTCAGTTATTATTTAATATAAAAATCAGTTATTATTTAATATAAAAATATTCTAAATTTATTTATGAAATGAGATCTGAATTTGAAGTATTTATTGAATCCCTCAATTATATAAAGGATTCTTTATGTCAAGCAATATTTTCTCTGCTTTACTTCCATTTTTTGCTTCTCCTTTTTGAATAAATATTGAAAAAAATGATATATATATATGATATTAATTTAAAATTTTATATATGTTTTTATATTTTATTCATTATATCAATTTTAATTATATGTTTAAAGATATTATTTCAGTAAAAAATTTTTTTATTTTTATCTGTTTTATAGCATTACAAAATTATTATAAATTTGAGCTCTGTAATATTGTAAAACGATAATTGTGATACAAAAAATTAATCAAAATTGATAAGAAAAAAGCAATCGGTATATAGAAACAATAACTAGATTACGAAAAATAAAGAACTAAAACGATAATGATATTAAAGTGAAATAAAAGAAAAATTATGCATGCTGGATATTTCTAATATGCCATATTTCTCAAATGTAAACAGCGATTACTCATTAATACTGTTATTATTAAGACAATACTTTAATTTGCATATTCGTATATACACACTGCATGTACAAGGAAGATATGTCATGATTAATAATGTAATTATGTTAACACACATAATTATTACAACTATTACACACTTGTTTATTTACTGAAGTACAGAAATTAAGTTAATTAACTGGTACAGGATAAAAGCTATTAATTCACATTACTTTTATTAAGAAAATTCTATTTTTAGGAAATATTGAGGTTTGTAGAATATATTA
>NW_012130066.1:1225229-1230069 GCF_000143395.1 Atta cephalotes
ACTTCTTTATAAGTGTCAGTTTAATCAACCGTTGCAACATTTCGCGAAATATATAATTTGTGCCCATGCACGATTCTATCTTCACTTATACTCAGACATTAGCGTGCTAAAGTAGCTATTTAATTATCTGAAAAATCATGCGTATGAAAGACGTTTTCCCGCGGAAAAGTTATGGATTACGTGCCTAAGAGCTCTCCGATTCCTTTACCGTTATGTTTAGTCTTGCGTCAGTTTTTAAAGTGCCTGTGATGTAATATCGTGCACCTTCTCACGATATGGTAGAAACGAGAGAAGAAAAGATAGAGGCACATGAGTCTAATTTCCCGCCTACGCAACTTGCTCGTTGTTGATCATCTGACGTTCTCATCTGACGCATGGAAAGCATCCCTGGGAAGGATTCATCATTGGAAATATTTTAGGAATTAATTAACTTTTCACTGAAAGTGAACCTTTTAATTTGAACCGTTGTATTATTTCATTATGTATTTTATATAATACGCGGGAATTATATGTATTAGTCTACGTGTCAAATATTAACTTTGAAACGTATGCCTGAATGTGTTGCAAAGATTAATTTAATTCAAATTATTTACATTAGTTAGTATTAAAAATGATGAACTTATATACAAAAATTTCATAAAAATTAATACATAAAAACTTAAGAAATTTAAGATTTTTAAAAAAATTTGTTCTTTGGAAACTCATTGCTTTCATATCAGAAAGAAACTAGTTGTAGAGATAACAGGTTTCATTATCTTTGCGTCGCTATATTTAATTTTAAACAGAAATAATCGATGAATATTTCTTGAATGTTTCTTTATTTTGAAATTTAATATTTATATTTATTCTAAGCAAAATCGGATATTTATTTCTTCAAATAGAATTATTTTTCGAGGTTTTTTTTATTATATAATGTTAATATTTCTATAAAATATATTTTTATATTGATATTATTTATGTTTATGCGTTTTTAATAATTTAATAAATATTCTTGTGCAGGTATTATTCGCCTTGATGGCGAGCATCAGCATTGTGCTTTGTGAACCACCCCTCAGCAACCAGTATGGCGTTCCAGGAAATTACGCAGGTGGAGGTCATCATGGGGCACAAGGTGGTGGGAATGGATTTGGGGGCCATTACGGTGGAGGGCACGATAATCAAGATTACACGGAGAACGAGGTATTTATAATACTTACCTGTGCCTAAGCAATTTTTAATAAAATTACATATACGATTGAAGATAATGTCTCCTATGTCTCAATGCCTTCATCATAATTTTGTTTGTGCTGTTTTTTTATATTATTTTATACTTACTAGTTTTTCTCGAAATAAGAATCAATATTTTCTTGACAATAATTATAGCCTTGTGCTTAAAAAATTTGGAACAATTTTTTTAATATCCGATATAAATTAAAGTAAATAGTTTCTTAAAATATTCAACATAAAATATTTTTAATTAAAAAGCAATTAAAGTAATTGTAAATTGAATGATTAATATTACAAAGTTTAATTTGGCAATAATGTAATTTGGCAATAATGTAAATGCTAGTACAGATGTAATGGTAAAATGTAAAAGAAGTGATTTAGAATGTTTATAGAGACGAGATATTGCAATTGTCCGATTAAAAAATTTATGCAATATAATCTGACATAACGTGGGATCGAATCCCGGCCTATCATCTTTGATCTTCTTTCGATGATTACTTCAATAGCTGGTGCAACACGTTTTGCGAAATCAGGCTTCAAATTGCGTGATCATAATTAACTCAGACGCTCGTTAAGTAATTAAGCGGAACATTTTTTATTGATAAATCATTTATAAAATAATGCAAAATAATTGGTATCAATTAGCAACAGAGAAATGTTTTTATTTTTGTAAAACATCATTGGTAACTTTCGAAGTTTTAGTTCTAATTTATGAAATTAAGATGACTCATGATGAATCAAAATTTCATCGATGATTTTGAGAATTGTATAATCCGAAACATTAAGGACAAAATATATTACGTCACCAATCAGACGCTCTTTTGTGCTTCAGAGAATACAGATTCAGAATGTTGCTTTCTAAATCTAGATCCTTGCCCCTAATGTATGTATCGCCGATTATTCTGACTCTTACGAAAACGTAAGGCACTCCCGAGGTCGAAGTTGATCATTTCAGATCTAGATTCGGTCATGTCTTAGAAGTAACATTGAACTTTTCGGATAAAGAAAGGTCTGACCTTATTTCATAAATCTCATCCGGAGGAGTACGCTCTGAGTTTGAACTAACTCTATTTTCTGAATGACCTCATGATTCTTTTTGTAGCCAGTGTGTAGGATAATGAATCTTGAGGTACTTAATAATGTATTATAATCGAGAGAGATGTTTCTTTTATCTTTTATAATCTCTCATGATTTGTAGCTGATATTATCATGAGATATCTACACACCCCACTTACCTCAATTAATCATTTCTCATCATTTCTGACAACGAAACATTTATTACGAGACTTTCAGTAGTATTAATTAGCGTTTCAATAAATTATTTAATTAATCATCACTGAAAGAGAAAATTGTTTGGTAATTGAAATATTTATAAATTAAATCAATAATAATTAAAAGTTGATATAAAAATTATAATTGCATGATACGTGTAATATTCAATATTAAAAAATACCAGCTTGTAGATAATTAATCTTAATTTATTCGCAGGTCCAGTCTACTTTGAATGTATCTTTGTTTAAAATTAATGTAATTAAACGATTTTTTTTCATTTTGAAAATCAAAATCCAAGGAATAAAATTATGTAAGATCATGAAAAATATTTGTCATGAACAATTTTTCACAACATAGTTGAAGAGAATGTTCTACTGATCCGTGAATACATACTGATTAGAGTTAAGAGCTTATTTGTTTTAAAATATCATTTAATGATTAAAAAAATTGAATTTTTTAATTTTTATCTCATTTTAATTTTTTACATGTTCAATTTTTTTTATTTTTCAATTTAATTAATTATATTTATTAAAAAGGTACATACTTATACGTCCTTATGACATTACAATAAAATATAATTAGCAAAAAAATTAAATTTCTTGTCGTTCTCAATCTTGAAAAAAAAAAGAATTATATCTCTTTCGTATGAGCAACTCATCGTTTGCACAATATATCTCGCAATCAATTAGGTTAAAAATCTATGATCGAAAGATGCTTTATATATTCTACTCTCAGCTTACTACCCGTACTCGCACATTGTTTAAACACAGCGCGATTACGTTAATCGAAGATCAACGCATCGCGCTCAAGTGTCTCAAGATGCTACAAATTCGAGTCCGAGAGCGAGAGCATGGCGCAAACGGGAATGATGTAACAATATTAATAGGGTGAACCGCGACCGCGGGCATAATTCACGGTAAATCGTTATTGCTGGTTAGCTAATCGAGGATCTGAATGCTCACGAGACGCGCGTTCGCATCTCGCGCGGATCTGCCCGTCGGCGAGCGAACCGCTGCTGGTGATAGTAGCGGTAATGGTTGTGTGTGCTATGAGCCAGATTAAATCGTGGCGGCTTCTCTTCAGCATCGTCGTCCGCTCTACTTTGCCGGGACGAAGGAAGGAAAGCTTGTCGTCCTGAGTAGAGGTTGCGTCATTGCTGCATTAATAAATGTGTATCCATTCCAGTTATTTTTTTCATGCATCATCTTTCCTCATTTATCTCTACTTTTACATGTTGCCTCCTTTACTTCATCTCTCTACCTTTCTCTATCTTTTTCGTCATCTTCTTTCGTCACGAAAAAATAAAGGAGCGAAACGAATTCGCGAATATTTGTATCTGATTTTGCTTCAGCCCAAGGCCTACGAGTTTGGCTATTCCGTGAAGGACCAGGCTACCGGAAATGATTTCGGTAGGCAAGAGACGAGTGACGGCGAGACTGTTCGTGGCGAATACAGAGTGCAGCTTCCGGACGGTAGGACGCAAATTGTCACTTACACCGCCGACTGGAGGACCGGTTTTCACGCTGATGTGAGGTACGAGGGTACTCCGATTTATCCAGATCAATATAACACGCAAAACGCCGGGTACAATGCTGGTCAAGGTTTTATCGGCGGAGGAGGCAGTGGATATACCGGAGGTGTGTAGCATAGAACGTTTAACATTTTACTCCTAATTCTTTCAAGCACAGTACGTTATACTTGACTTACGTATTTCAAAATATTGTTCAGCGCTCTTCAAAGGACAAATAATATTTACCAATCTGAAAAATATGTAATTAATATAAATCAAGAAATTAATTTTACCAGCGATAGAATTAAGCGATTTATAATTTTGATAATTTAGATTTTGTTTGCAATTTCTGTTAAGAATGTGCGTCTTTTCATAATGAATTAATTGTTGTTGTGCATCATAAATAAAAATATTGAGAATGAATTATAGAACAGTAAATTTTTTACGAGATGATACTCATGAAAGTATATCGGAACAAATCATTTGAATAAATTAGGATCATAAATTCCTTATTTTAAAATTCTATAACTTTTCCTAATTTTCAGACAAAATTTCATGATTTTTCTTGGCTTTCAATAGTATTTTGAAATTTTTTGTATTTTATCTTGATTTGGAAACCATCAAATATTTTATTGAGACAACAATGTAAATTACTATTAATGTTGCTAATGCATTTAATTGTTAAGTTGGTGGCATTCCAAACCTGCGTAAGTGTGATATTTAATATGCGTGTTTTTTAAAAGCAAGAATTTTCATTTTCCAGAAAATTTTGCAAAATTCCCTGAGTTTTCTCTGGCCATTTTCTCTCATTTCCAGTTTTGTATGGCAACCCTATATTAAATATTCCATTCT
>NW_012130066.1:1232831-1245772 GCF_000143395.1 Atta cephalotes
GTGTGTGTGTGTGTGTGTGTGTGTGTGTGTGTGTGTGTGTGTGTGTGTGTGTGTGTGTGTGTGTGTGTGTACATAATATACAAAATAAAATTGAATTCTATAATATATTTATCATATTTTTAATACGAGAAAAATAACAAACAATGGATGCAATAAATCTGAAATTTAGTCACCTGCTAACGATTCTTTAAAATTTTTTTAAATATGCTTATAATAGCATAAAATTATTAATATCCTTAGATGCTTATGATAAAAAATTATTAAATTGCTTTAATATGTAATATTGCTACTCCAATTCTGTTTACAATTTCAAAACTAAAATAAATTTTAGTGCGCGGTTCGTAAATTTAGATATAGATTCACATCGAGAAATCTTAATACTTCGAAAATAGAATTATTTCTCTTAATTGATTTATTCTCATTGGTTTAATACGAATTATAATTATTCCTTAAAAATGTTTATTCTCTATGAAAATAAATATTTTTCAACACTGCCAATCCATCATATTCTGAAACGTGACAATGCTTTTCAAACATAAGGAAATATTTATAGTATAACGAAAGTAAAGGCGAAGGTAATCGCGCGCACGCGGATGTCCTTATTCAGGCTGTTACAAATTTGAGACGCATGCGGGTGTCTGTAGAACCAGGCAGTTACAAATTTGAGGCGAATCGAATAGAGGCGAGATATCTAGGACAATCGCGTGCGCGCGAAAAAGGTTCCTAAGATTCATACGAGTTCATCCGCAAACGAACGAGCTGAAAATATTCCGACCGATATTTATTGATCCTCTCTGGAGAAAGTCATCAGGTATATTTTTGCCCAAGTGCGACTCACATGAATCCTCAGATCGATTAAGAAATGCTTCGTTAGGGGATTCCTGTTTGATTTCATCTTTAATGCCCGCGATTGCTCCAATAATATATTTCTCTGCACGAGAATCTCTCCCCTTCTAATTGACTCGTATGTCGAGAGTTGCACGTAATGAAGGAAACGATCTATTAACTCCGTATGTGCTTCTGAATTTTTTTTTTTATAAAATAAAAAAATGCAAATCTTGCAATATTGTAATATGATTTACTAAAATTCATTGCATCGTATATATAAATGTCTGTTTTCACATATTTATGTTATTTAATTTATGTTATTTAAAATAATACTGAACATTTTTAAAACAAATTTTTACAAACTGCTATATTATTAAAAGATATCGAAATAATTTATAAATTTGCAAAAAATGAATAGGTCTTAACGAGATTTAGACACATTAAATTTTCATATCTCATCTTGGTCTTAAGTTTACTTTGATCGTAAATGAATTTTTTTAATTACAAATAAGGTTTTTATAAATAAAGAACCTATAAATCATTTAACGTCAATTATAAATTAATAGTACATAAATAAATCATTGAATAGTTGCATTAATCTCATATCTATATATTTCTAAACAATTGATTTTTCAATAATAGTAACATAATTCATAATTTAATATTTTTTATTTTTATTTTAATTACTCTTTAGATTATATGCAGATTTATATTTCCTCATTTTTTTGTCCTCTTTGAGCTTATCTTTTAGAGAGAATTTCATTATTTAAAAAATTACTATCATATTTTAAAATCCTTGATAAGAAAAGATTGTTATGATATCAGCTAATTCCTTGAGAAGTGCTTTATTCAAGCGTACTTTCAGGAATGAATAGTAAATCTAATGGACCCGAAAATAGACATCGAGCTGAACTACTGTTTCAGACACCTTTAGCATCCAGACACCGGTCCCCACCCTGGCTTACTTCACACGTAAGGAATCTTGCTTCTTTAGAAATGACGTACACGAACTGCAGATCTGATGTAGCTCGGCCACGGTTTGAAGAAAAGAGACTCGACAGAAGAATAACCACATACCCCACACATGTCTACAATGCGCGTGTAGCACATACGACGAGCCTTCCGCATCGCGTGAAGCATTGCGTAATGCCGTTTATCCCCGATTACAGAGCAAATCGTGCATTCGTGAGCCTTCACTCAGATGAGTTACGTGGCCATCTATCCGCACCGCGCTTCTACCTGCCGCACTCGGCTCAGTGCCGACCCATAATTAGTAACAATTATGCCGAGATTAATTAGATAAGCACCCGATCGCCGCGTACTGACAAATAACATTGCCGCGTGATCACGTTCACTTATTGAACAAAAAATCAAATTTATAAAACGAATTCAACTCTATGCAGTTCACAGAAAATCAAATCTAAATGCTTAAATTTAATAGATCACGAATCTAATATATTTACGAGAAAAAATTTCTCCCATCTATTCCGCTTATATTTTTTTACTGTTTTATTATTTATGCTGCTTTTATATTTTTATTAAATTGATAGGAAAAATCAGTTTTGTGTAAAATTTATGTTTTTTTACTCAACCGAGACGGTCTTAACGATATAAGAGATTCAACAAGATTGAACTTTCTTGCTCTGGCATTCGTGCGCGTGAAGTCATTAACGAAGCACTACGCATAAGTAGACTGAAGTAGGTGATCGTGATAAATGGAAAGATGGCCCACGCATATGCCGGAATCCGACAGTGTTTGTGAAACAGCTGAATATAATGATCCATGTGCCTGAATTAACTTACCGAATTTTCGGCCTTTATCTCTCGAATTGTCCGAAAAAGAAAGAACACGATACTATTCCCGCAGCAAAAATCTTAATATATAGAACTAATAATAGAAACATGGAACATAATTAAAAGTCTTAAAAACAAGCTACTGGCAAAGTTAAAAAAAAAATGTAATTTTCAGAAATTATATAATCGTATACAAATTCAGCAGTGACTCAGCTTATAATTAGAGTAGCGTGATGCATTATATTGTATTGTAATACATTATTCTCGTATAATATAAGTCTTATGTAACGCGTAAAATCGCCCAAAATTGTTAAAACGTGCGGCAAAAGGTCATTATATCTTTTCTGGATACTTTGTGCCACGCCGGCGAAATTTGCAATTTCGACAAAATTACTGCCGCGTGCATATCTGATTTGTAGTAATATTCCGAAACAACTTACCATAAAGATACTACCATTACATTGTAATTACGAAGTCGTTGAAAAAGGTGCTTGAAATTCGCAGTGTGCAGTTAAGCTATTGGTGATCAGTTCACTCACGCAAGTATTTGAATCAATATCCTCGAAAAAAGTACTTTAAAAAAGAAAGTAAGAAGATGTCAAGTATATACGCGCTTATTAAAAATTTTTTTAAATTTATTTATGAAAAATATACATATATTTATATATAATAAAAATATGTAATAAGAGCACGTAGGATACAAAATTCTGCACAATAATTCGTACAAATATTTTTATCAATTAATATAAAGAAGGGACAAATATAATTTTTAGCACACGAATTATTTCACAGAATTTTATATTCTTATTCGCTCTTATTAAATATGTAATTACTTGTTAATAAAATCTGTCCGATTTATTTTCAAAAAATTTATTTTTATTATTTTATTGTTAATAAAATATATCATTATTCAAGATTTTTTAATGCAAAAAATGAATTGCAATATATTATATTCATTATCAATATAATATCAATATATTCATTGCTTTTTGTCAAAAATAATTAAGATATGTCAATATATTTTATTATTATAGAATATAGATCAACGATATTACGTAAGAATAAGTACAATAGAGAAGTTATTATATTTTTGTGACATTAGAAATTTAATTACATTTGCATACAACGACATTTAGATAATATTTCCTTCACTTTAGTATATCGATATTGTACAATAATTTATTTCATTTTATAAAACGCATAGCAAATTTGGTATCGAGCCGTGTAGGGCAAGGCATTGGCAAGATATATGTGATAAATTTAATTTGTGCTGTTTAACAAGCATATTATCAATTGGATATCATATGAAATTCAAATAAAGTAGAGTACAAAGATATTTTCACCATCACTAATATGAGTAACAGATATAATAACTACAGCAACATGTACATTATAGTAAGACGGAACGGATGTTATTTCAAATTGTGCTTACCATAAAATCTTTCTAAGTACACAGCACAGTAATAATAATATTCATTAATCATCATCCATTAGGTTCCGTATTACGTTCAATAGGATAGCGTGCTTATTGAATTCATGAATTCGCGAACAGCGTATCATTAGAAGAAAGGTATCCCCTTGTATGTGTATCTGTACATATATGTGATCTTCCGTAATAATATTATTCGAACGAAAAGGAAATTAACATTTATTAGAAAAAAATGAAAGCAATAATCTCAATTGACAGATTCTTAAATAATGAATACATTTAACAAAATAAATTATAAATAATATTATTTTTAATGCTAAAGATATTTCAGACTTGCTGAAATATTTATTTTATTAATCCTTTCATCAGCTTAAAGCCTGTTTTCTTTATAAAATATGGGAGAAATTATGTAAACTTTTTACCCTTGTACATAAAAATAAAATAATTTACTCGCAAAAATTTCTCGTTTTATTTATAAAGAACGTTTCCAACCATGAGTATGACGCAAAAAACTTAACATTTTTGACATCGTGATGCAACATAGCTGCAATAAGAAAACAGAAGTTAAAGTCCCGAATTAGCGATTGCACATAATAAATAGTAAATATCATTGTAGTGATGCTATGCGGAATTAATCGCAAAGGTACATGCAACGCTTTCAATTAGCAATTGAAAGCGTTGCAAAACGCGAAATATTATACAAATCACAATATGCGATTTGTGCAATAATTTATATAAAAAATAAATAAAAATGATCTTATCATTCAATTAATTTGCAGAATTTTATATTTCGACAAAAATGAGATATATATTTTAATAATAAATGACAGCTTTAATTGATTAAAAATAGAAGTTATCCGAAAGAGTCAATATAATCAGAATAAATAATTCGGCTAAAATAATTCGAAATACCCTTTTCCAGCAGTTATAATTTAAACGTGTATTATACATACGTTGCATGTTGCACGTAATTACTGCTATATTACTATACTAATCATATCATCGTGAAAACGATATTATTTTAATAATGCTCCGTGCAGTTATATCAGATTGTTTATGAACTCGCACGTGTTTATCTCGGGCACACGCTTGAGAATCTCGCATGCGTGCACAATCGAGCGGCTTCGTGTCCATAGACGCTCGCTATGATGCATCTCGGAGCAGTGGAGTTTCTCGTAACAGCGTAGCCAATCGCATACCGGGGCAACGTATAAGGAACCCGGCATCGAAAAAGAGATCAGGAGGCAACCGCTTCGCGCGTGATACGTCAATTTATCTGCCGGCAGCTAAAATCGCGTTGCGCGATACATAATATTTATTCTCCGTGACGAGTATCTGCAACACGCAACCACAGACAGAATATCTTTGTCCCTCCTTTCCCTCCCAATCTCATCGCTTTACAGATTGGGCAAATTTTATACTGTGCGCCAATCTGGAGAACCGTGCATCTTGTAGCAGTGCTACGGCTGATTTCGCAGAGAGTTGCACCACTTCAAGTGTAACATTGACAAGAACGACGATACGACTCTAACAAATGAAGCTCTGAGAATGAGATAGGTCATTGTAGACCCTGAACCAGGCTCTCACAAAAGGACCGACTGAATCAATACTTTGCCAAGAAGTGTTTCTTAGCTATTTCTATAAGAACTGTTCGAGTGCTTACCCAACCACATGTAATGTTGAAACGACATTGAATAATACTAATGATACGGATTGAATGATATTGAATAATGTTGCCGGTGTTATTTTGCGCGCAATAGCGAATATTGAAATGCAAAATGTAAAATCGATAAAATAATTCAGTTATCAGAGAGTAAGGTAATCTGGATCAAGTATATGGCTCGTTTTTCTATGTTATTCTGTATGTTATTTGCAACAAATTTATTCGCAATTTTTTAGTGAAACATCTGATTATTTACGTCACAGTCATATTTCTTGGAGCGTCCAAGTATCTGAACTACGATATGTCTCCATTTGTCTTTTCTGAAAGCTCAAACAAATTAACGAAGCTTACGTTGTATTCAAGTATTTTACATAACATTCTTTTTTTTGAAACTAATCTTTTTCACATTCTTTAATACTTTTTCATAATTTAAATTTATTGAGTTGTCCGGAAAGTTCGTGCCGCAAAAGATTTAAATTTAATAAATGTATACTAAAATTTAAATCTTCTGCGTTTCAATTTTCCTTCAAAATCGGCACGAACTTTCCGGACAACCCAATACATTTTTTCTAGCGTTTTAACCGTTTCATTCCTAAATCATTTTACAACTACAAAAAATTACTTATTCGTATTTTTATACGTATTATATGACAAATAAGCGGTTCATAAAAATATTTGGATGTTTTGTAAATGCTTTTTTATACATTTTTATTGCAAGTGTATAACATTGTGGAAAAAATTTGACTTTTTTTTGCCGCATGAATATAAATGTTGTTACCTAAAAAAAAAATGGCGTTAAAAACGTGACTTCTTTTGATATCATTTTTCTCAAAATTATGACGTGACAGCTATCTTTTGCCAATGGATTCGTATTCACTAACAAAAGTATGTCGAAAATAACTATTCATATTCGTACGGCAAAAAAGTAAATTTACAATATAATTTGCAAAGTTATACATAGAAATCTGTATTACATATAAAAATCTTATTCTTTAGATTTGATGAATTCATCAGAATGTTTCAAGGAAGATTATAATTTTGCGCAAATTCTTATTATATTTATTAATAACTTGTGTCATCAAAGCGATAATAAATAAAAGAAGATGATATTCTATATATATATGTTATTAAAAAGTTTTTAAATTCATATTAAAATACATGTTATCTAAAATCCTTACAGTCATTTATAACAAATTCATCTATTTACAAATATAAAAAAATTGATCACAATAATAATTTATTCCATAATTAATAATACGCAATGTAACAGCAGAAGAAACGAAAGGGTTAATCATTGTATGTCAAATAACTAACCGATTAAATATATACAACACGAATATTAATTTTAAAATATCTTTTCAGGTAGTTATTAATCGCTTTATTGGTTTCACTAAACTATTACGAAATCATGGAATCTTCATGTTGCGTGCCATCGATCTATTAGAAAATACATAATCAGGGATATCGTAAAATTAATCGCGAAAATTGCCGTATTAAGACGTCATTTGCACTCACGGCTCGGATGACGTCGGATTACCCGTAAATTTGTTAAAGGTTTGCATAAGTCGTCACCACCGAGATTTATGCGAACCGCTTCCATATCTTCTGCGAATCGGATAAGCGCTTCTTGCGATCTAAACGGCGGGAACGCGCGTACGATGGCACATCGAATAGATTGGATTTATATCCCACTCATCCTCACGTCTCTCTACCAATACTCGGTCCGATTACTGGCAGGCGTATTTCTTCACATCCACCTTTCATTCGTACACTACAAACTCGGTAATTGGTTCGATACACTTCGGGTCTGAGGATGAGATCAGCGTTGCCCCGCGCAAGGCGTCTTTTTTTTTCATCCGATCACACAGTTCGAAAGTGCGACGTCGTATTTCGAAGGCCGTCTTCGAGATCGAATCGACTGGGAGGGAGGTAAAGGGACACCTAGATAGATCTAGCGCTTCCCGCGGGGAAAATGTGTCGAGGATCGCAGGGAGCTCGTTGGCAGATGCACTAGCGAATTTTCCTAGAGCTACCTCTACGGCATGTGCAATCGCATTCTTACTTGCGCGTGCAATACATCGGACGCGTTCTCGCCGCCACGTGCCTGGAATTCTTTTTATCATACGAAGATGTCGAAAATATATGCCCGCGCCGACGTAGGCCGATTACTTAATCATCTGACGATGATTCGTGATAGTTTGGAGAAGCTCATTTTGCGAGGCAGGAAGATATTTTCTTTTTTTTTTTGACCTATCACCTTTTGACAAGTTGATTTAATTATCCTTTCGATTTTATTTCTGTAATATATTTGAAAGTCTATAGAAATGCGGACGCGTAAATTTTTTTATCAGATGTAATATCTCTGTGATATATTTTGCACAAAAATTATGCCTAACAAAAACCGTGTCATATTGATGAATTATTATCGATTTAAATTTAAATGTTGAATTTTAAGCTCTAATTTTACATAGAATAGATAGTACTAGCTAAAGATTTGTTCCTAATGTTCTTTTCCTTGAATTAATACGTTAAAGTTACGCTTTAATTTTCTATGTATAATACCCATGCAAAATTCTTATTCTATACATGTAGGAAAATGTTCGAATAATCATAATTGCAAATTTAAAATAAATATCATACCTTTCACTATCCTACCACTTTTTTCACATTTCCTAACTGTCGATTCCAATTAATTGATGTGTATAACACATATTCAAAAGTATAATAATATATTATAATATTCTTAAATACTAATAATATAATAGAAATGTAATTACATGATATAATATATTTAATTATATAAACTATGCTTATAATTATAACTTTGGGATTTTTTTCACTCAAATGTCAAATATATATAAATACAGTTTATCTTTCTTAATTGCAGAAAATTAATTCGATCAACAGATTTATTCTAACATCTCTAACAGTAATTTTTCTGACATTCTGCAATATAAACAGTACTTTGTTAGCTCAAGATTCACGCTAACTAAGTTGATGATTCAGATTTTTTTCGGCACGTATCTCTACGTGATGGAAATCAATATCTATGCGGCGTTCCCGGACGCAAGTATATGTTCTACCGTGCGAGATGATCCGATCGAGAAACTGAAAGTCACGTGCGTAGCCCCAATTAAAATTTTAAAGCCATTTCAGTCATTAACGGGCTATCTCTTCCCATAATGCATCATACGGAGTGAAGGGAAGATGCGCACCTCTCCGCCTCCCACACCCTCCCACAGTACGGTCATTCTAATATGCCAGTTAATACATGGATATACGAAGGATAAACTGTAACAAAGGGTCTGAGTAGTATATAAACTCCCCAGAGGATCATCTTCTCAGTTCGCTTCGTGTCTTCGGTTCTACAGCAATATGAATTGCCACCAGGTAGGCCACCAAATAGTATCGTGCGATGGCGGGCCGCTTTAACCCTTTCCGCTACAAAATGCAATAATTCGCCCAACGAGTTTTATAATTACTGCTTTGTTAATTTGAATCGTTGTTAACAATTAATTTTATTATAAATTATTTATTAAAATTTATTTTGTTCTAAATCATATCAATTTTTATCGTTAGTATTAAATTATTTTATTTATTTTATAATTGTTTTTTTTTTTATAAAAAAACTTAATTGGAAATTTTTTAATATTAGAAACAAATATTTTTTTTGCCACATTATTTTGACTAGAAAGGATTAAAAAGCTTTCACCAATGTGTATATATATCTTTATTGATTGAGTTTTTACCCTCTAATTTAGTCATCGATGAATTTTAAAATGCCTAAAAAAATTTCGTTATTATGATAAACAATAGAAAATTAAAAGACAAGTTATCTTTCTCATATGTAAAAAAAAGTATAAATCAAAGGCTCTTTATAATTGATCATTTAGTCATATGTAGTGTCTATAAGATGTTACAGCTGCCATTCTCTCTTATTCTCACGAACAAAATATCTTTGATAAAGTATGAATGAGCAAGCAATCGTAATAGACAGCTTTTAAGTTTGCTTAATAGAAGAAAATGGAAGTAGTTATAACAGGAATAAATTGCAACATTAAAAAAAAATCGCTAATCTGGAATCTTATAACACTTGTGATGCGTGTATGCAACACGATTTGCAATTATCTACCATTGTGCCAGCGATGACTCTCAGCTTGGTGACAACGCACAACTGTGAAAGGTGCGACATTTATGACAAATGTTGCAACTTATCCCAATCACATACGCAGTTCTTATCTTTTTTTGCATACTGCAATAAATGTTGTGGCAAAAGCTGATTAAGAAATTTAATAATCAGGTGAACAAATATTGAAAAATGAAATCTAAAACAAGAGAATGGAGTTAAAAACATTTCTCAAAAATCTTTTAGCGTCTTGCTAGTGTGCTAACTGAACGAGCTTAATATTCATGAAATCGTAATAATAGTTGGTGATAAAATCTTTTTTTTATCATAAACGACGTAATAATGTAATCGAGATTAGATGCCGCATTGATAGAGCGATATGATTTTCTCTGGCTACGTGATGTCGAATAACCGCAACGGAGGGATGTTAGATTGTGCCCCACTTTCCCTCAGTAACACGCGATTATCGCAGCGGACACCGCAATACTCACAATCTCGGTCCCGTAATATCTCGGCGTCTCGGTCATCTCGAGATGACCCACCGACGTGTACACTCTCCTTCGGAGTAAAAAATTCTAGTGAGTCAAGACCGGAAGTCAGTAATATAATCATCATTCTCTCGCAATTTCGTAATACTTAGCAAACAAGCTGTCATCACTTTTAATGATTTTATGATTAGGCATTATTAATTTTTTCATCGAAAAGAGTACTCCGATATCGCATTTATCTTAATTGATCTGCCTTTATTATCTACCATTATAGATGTGTGTCCGAGCAAAGTTGCGTAGTAAGTGTGCAAACATATATATATTAATATGATGTAATGATGTTTCTTTATGATTATAATTCGCTACTCACCGATCTTGTAGCAAAGCCGCAGAATCTCTCTGATTGCAGTTAGCCAAGCTGGTCTTGGTGCTGTCGTGCATCGGCAGTGATGTCCTGGCGGGTCTCCTACCAGGGGGTGGCACAAGTACCGGGGGATATCAATACAACAGACCAGGAGGCGGTGGTGGATTTGGTGACGCCGGTTTCGGGGGTGGGGGTCGTGGTGGCGACTTTGGTATCGGCAGTTATAGGGGAAGACCAAACCAAGCTTACGGTCCACCAGCCAGCGGTGACTCCTTTGGTAGACCAGGTGCAAGCGGATTCGGAGGACAACCGTCGTATAGATATCCGCAATTCGGCGAGGGTGGTAGCGGTGGCTACCAAGACGGCGGTGCTGGAGGATTCCAAGGAGGATATGGATACGGCGGACGTGACGGTGGAAGGGTAAAATTGTTTCCAATATATCTGCAATTGCAATACTCAGCAGAAAAAGCAACTTTGCAATTGTTATAATTCTTTAATATGATTAAGTTATTTAATTTTATAAAACTTTTTTCTGCTGAACACAGCCATTAATACCTTACTTTTTACAAAATGCCCACAGACACACATACATCAAGTTTTATCTTATCGTATTACTATCAACATTTCAGATTGTCATGTATTGCACATGTTTAGAAGGATAAATGCTAACTTTGCAGAATAACATAATTTCAAAATATTTAGTGCTCAAAAATAGTGATGTGGAAATTTTGATAATTAATTATTTAATTATTTTTAATTATTTTAATTTATTTAATTTATTATTTTTTTATATAATAATAAATCAAATATTCTTGCTTCTCCTCTCGCCTTTCTGTTTGCCATGTACACGATGATAATTTATATATTATTTTATAGCCGCAGCCATACAGCTTCCAATACGAAGTCGTCGATCCGCCGAGCGGCAACGATTACTCTCAACGCGAGAGTAGCGACGGTAATGTCGTTCAAGGAGAGTATAGAGTTCTGTTGCCAGATTCGAGGACGCAGATTGTTCGGTATATGGCTGACGACGTGAATGGATACAATGCGGAAGTTCAATACGAAGGACAGGCTCAATACTCTCGTGGTGGTTTGGGAGGATATGGAGGAAGCGGATATCAAGGTGGCGGTTACCAAGGAGGTCAGTATGATCCTTCACATAAAAGACAGTGATACAAGGCGTGTATATTATGTGAAAAAAATTTTAATAAATATTTGTTTGAATATTTCTAAATAAATATTTACTAAATATGTATAAACATATGTATTTAATTTAAAATCCATTAATTTGATTTAACTATCACTTTTTTATTGAATAAATATTTATTTACTGTCAGTTTATTTTTACTTAATACTACTTCGAAGAAATATGTATTAAAATTTAATAATTTCTTTTCAGTATATTTAAATATACACATACACAAAAAATTTAAATATAAAATTATATTAATAATTGCGCATTACGAAAAAGGTATTACAGTAACACACATAAAACAATTCAATATGTATACAAAATTTGAAATACATTAATTATTTAATTAACTGTAAATTATTAATGACATAAAATTAATCGCTTGTTTCAAAAAGAATCTATCATTATAGATATCTCATATTTTTATCATAGACGCTTTACATATTTCTGAACATAAACTATATAAAATAGTAATGTAATCATATCAATCTTATAATTTCTTATTCAATGATGTAACTGTTATGTTATATTACATTTATATTGAATGGCAAATTATAACATTGATGTAATGTTACTATTAATTTGTGTTCAGTAATATACATAAAAGACTAGAAAAGATTACTTTTTATAATTCTATATTCTTTATCATCAACAGGCAGAGGTGGTGGTTTCGGTGGACCAGGAGGTGGTTTTGGAGGTGGTTTCGGTGGTGATAATAATCAATATTTGCCACCGCACAATAATTATCACAAATAACCGTTTAACACGAGGCTATCTTACCAAAATATGACATACCACGTGCATTTCTGGCGATAACCATTACGGACCTCCCTCGTTTACGGCTTTTATTTTGAATATATGATAATCCTTCGCTCACACACGAGACACACACGAACTCTTTTCCGATGCGTTCACCTATGCGTTCACGAATCACTTTCACCTATATTTAACGATTACACAAGGACTAATTAGGATAATTTTATATGCATGCATGAGTGTATGTATTTATATATATATATATATATATATATATATATATATATATATATATATATAT
>NW_012130066.1:1247224-1250692 GCF_000143395.1 Atta cephalotes
TGTATACAAAATGGATAATTTTTTTAAATAAGCAATTATGTCTTTTCTTTCCACCAATTCATACATTTAATTATTCTATTAATAAAAGATATTAAGATATGATTATCAAAAAATTAAATTTACGAGTTATTTAACATTTTATGTCAATATGTACCATCATAAAGTATAAAATATCTCGTAAACTATTGATTTTTTGATAATTCTATCTTAATATTTTTACGTGCGAAATAATTAGAGGAATCATTTTAAAAAATTATATAATTCCATTTAAAAAAGTGGAAATGATCTTCATATCTTTTTGATCTCACCTAGAATAAAAACAATGCGATCAAAATATGCCCGCTCGAAACCATTCCACTTTCATTTAAAACATTTTTTATATCACCAAAAATAAGCGAAATATTCAAGCTCGATTTAAGTGGACCATCCTATATATAGAACATGTATATAGAACATGTTCTGTATATAGAACAATTCCATTTATAGTAATTTATATTTAATTAATATTTTATAGATAACAACATCGAATATGAAATCTAATTTGGAATTTAATGTAAAGATTTCATTTAATATTGTATTAAAAAATTATTTTCTGTATACTAAAAAATATTTTCAAAAAATATATGTCAAGAGAATATTACAAAAATTTGTTTTTATAAAATTGTAAATTTAAGAAAGTTTTATAAAACTCAATTTTTTTAACACTCTCTTTTACATTGTAAACAAATATTGCAAAAGTTATTATACACATTTACAATAAATTTACAAAGACAAAGTTATTAATTACTAAATAATAAATAATTTTAAAAATAAAAAAAAATTTATTATGTATTATTATCACACATGATAATTTAATCGTTTTAGAAATGAATTGTATCAGAAACATATTATATCGTCTTTTTTTCTTTCTTGAATGTAAGTTCATTAAACAGAACAATAGAAAAATTTTCCCATTATTTTTAAATAAATATTTGATATAAACATAAAAATTTTTATGTAAGTTTTTTGTCAAATAAAAATAAAATCGCTTTGATGTTATAACATTCATCGTAAACTAGTGATTATTATATATGATTTATGTGTATGTAAAGCTCATCAAATATCGTTGTTGAAGTTCATCAAATGACATGTCAGATCTGTTATGTCTACAATATAAGCTAGCTAAGCGAAGTAAGCTGCAAGTCATAAGAAATTGATCAATCATAGTCAAACGTAAGGAAAATGACTATAATTAGTTAATTTCTTAGGGTTTATCAATACATTTCCTTTAGTCATCCAAAAATATGCTTATGTATGTCCTTGTCCTGTAAAAAAATTCAAATAAAATTCTCACAAAAAATATTTACATAGTATAATAGATAAGATCATTTACTGTAACATGTAATAAATTTATGGTGATAAAATATTACCTTTTCCTAGAGGCGCCTTTCTTGATTGGAAAGTACGAGATCTGTTCGACACGCCTCTTCCTCCTACACAGATGTTTATTTAATCATTCACGAGTAATTATTACAATGAAAAAATTATATTCAATTATAATGTTATATAAAACTGTATAGTTATATTATATATTAACTTACCAATAGGAGGAAAGTTCTCATCATCCGTTGGAATTAAATTTTCGACGGAAGTAATATACATACGTGCTAGAAATAATTATATATATATATATATATATATATAAGGTAATGTGAACATTTTATTAGTATTATAGTATTTTATGTAATAAAATCATTTTATTAATAAAAATAGACAAATTATATAAAATATTTATTCATCTTTAATTTAAGTTTTTAAAAAGTTTTCCAAACTTACGATCAATATTTGGAGGTCGCAATGGTTTCTCATTTAACTAAAATAATATGAAAGTTTTATAAACAACATATTTTTCAATTAATATAAAGATTATATTAAAAAACATACGTATTCGGTCCTTTCTTCAATAAGCGTCTTAGTAGATTGGCCAGCTTTGGTAATAGAAGATTTATCATTAGATGTATTAGTACCGTCTTGAAATTGGCTATAATCAATAACTTGTATTGGTTTTGATTCATTTCGACGACGCATTTCTTCTTGATATGTTCTACTGGAACGGTTCCATCTATGTTGTTCACTTACCTGGTAATTATAAGATAATTAATAAAAATCATTCACTATATAAAGTATTATGTATATTTTATAAAACTATTTAAACAAGTATGTATAATGTGCCTGTATATAAATGTCTACAGTAACATATTTTTAAAGTATTATGTGTACTTACGCCTGTTATAGATAAAACTCCATCGGTCTCAGGTGTAGCTTGAGGAACATTCCTGACTTGCAATTTGTTCATCATTGACATCAAGCTTCGCTCGTCAAAATAATTTCTATCAAACCTATTAGGCTGATGTATTCCTGGTTGCATTTCGACATTAAGTGGTGTACAAAACTCATCGCATAAAGTCCATGCCCATTGTTGCAGCACAGATTTACTACAGTATTCAGGTCCTCCATCAACATATTTATGAAACTAAATATTACAAAATGATAATATGAAAAAAATATGAAGAAACTTTATAATATCAGAAAATAATAAAACTATTCTTACATGACATTCAAATCCTTTATCAAATCGGTACGTATAATTTTCAAATATTTTATGAGCATAAACAGGAATTAAATCCATATTTCGATCTTTTCTTTTCTTGAATAATTCATTTGCCAAATGTACGAACAACGACTCCAATTCATAAATTTTAAATTGCTCTTTATCTTGTTCTGAAATAGAAGCAAATTTATTTAAATAACATATATTGATATAACATCTAAAAAGTTTCTATTTGTTGTAAAAAGTATATAAGTGTATATTGTGATATAGCATTTTTATTATAAAAGTACACTTACGTGCTGCATTACACAGTCTTGCTATCAAGGATTGTGCTTCTCGTATGAAAGCCTTCCTTGTATAAAGATAAGGATATTGATCCACAATTTTCCTAGATTCTAGGAAATTTGCTAGTTTGCCATACATAACAGCAAAATCAGTCTCTCCGCCTTCATATTCTATAGGTATTTTATGACTGTTCTGACTTATTTCCAATGCTTCCCGTCTATATCCTAATGGAATCTTAGCACTGACAATAGTATGATGTACATCTTCTATACCATTTTTCAATGAAAAAACTCCAAATGTATATTCAGCAGGAAAATATTCAAGAGTGTTATTAACAATCATAGAGAAAAACCAGTTAACATGTACAAAACAAAATTTCAGTTCTGTCAAAACTGCAATAATAAAGAATATTATTAATGGCATATTTAATTTATTTATACATAAATATTATTTATACATAAACACATACACGTATGTGCGTGCGTGCGTGCGTGCGTGCGTGCGTGCGTGCGTGCGTGCGTGCGTGCGTGCGTGCGTGCGTGCGTGCGTGCGTGCGTGCGTGCGTGCGTGCGTGCGTGCGTGCGTGTATGTGC
>NW_012130066.1:1253839-1261484 GCF_000143395.1 Atta cephalotes
TATTGAGAGATTGTAACTCACATATGAGTCTTGGCGAATTTTAACTTATGCTTTTGACAGTTCATTTATTCTATATACCTTTATTATTCTACACATTAAGAAGAATCTATTTATTCTACATATTTTTATTCAGAAAAAAATTTGTTTGTTTAAAATTATTAAATATGCTATAAAAAAGCTTTTATAAAAAATTTAATAGCTTAATAGCATAATGAAAATTAATAAGAATAGCGACATGATTTTCAGGAAAAGTTTGTTATAAGGAAAATAGAAAACTATATAAAGAGTATCCCAAAAATAATTTTCTGATAATATTACACAATAAATATGTACATTAAATATATATTTAATCCAATGTATAATTAATCCAAATTCTTTTTAGTGGAGATTTAAGACTAATAAGCCTCGCTGGTACAACATCACCCTCATTCAATATTTGCTTCTCCGCAGTTCTTTCTGGCAGCATTAGAAGCGCATTAGCATCGTTACAATTAAGTAACTTACTACTGATTTGATTTCCCGTACTATAAGCCATTGGAAGTGTTTCTTTATCATTCCATCTCAAGATTGCTCTTGCATATTCGGGACGCGGATCCAAATTGTACGACGACGTTAACTATGATAGAACAACGTTTTTATCATGCACATTTGTTTTTGCAAAATATCAAGACGATCTTACAAACCTTTGCTTGCATTATAATTGACTCTGAAGCATCAAAGTGTAGCTCATTTACAAGGGGTAAGAGGAATAAATGTGCAGTAACAAGAGCAGACACTGGATTTCCTGGCAAGCACAGAATAAATTTTTTTTGCCTAAGATTGTGCACGTTGCAAATGTTGTTGGTTTTCCGGGCTTCATATTTACGCGTCCTAAAAAAAACATATTTTGACTTTATATAAGAAACATGTATTGACATAGAGATGATTAAAAAAAAAGGTACCGAAATGTATAGTAGCCTTAAAAATGGTCTCTAAAATAGGCTTCAATAAATCTCTATCACCCATTGATACAGAACCTGTTGTCACAAGTACATCTACTTTTTCTAAAGCTGTACTAATTTTGTTTATCATGTCCATTGTGCTACAATATGATTATATTAATAGAGAGATTATGTTAATTCTTTATTTATAATTAATATATTATAATTATTATAATTAACTATATTAATAAATTAAAAAGATATTGAAATAAACATATAATCCATATTCATATCTTACTTTTATCTATAAATGCAAGATTTAGCATATATATATATATATATATTCACGTTACATATACTGTAGAAGTTCAAAAATAAATGAGCGCATTTATATAAAAATAAGCGCATTATATAAATACGAATCATTATACTAGAAATAATAAATGTTGACATACTTATCAATCACAATTCCGAAATCCAAAGAATCAAAACCATTTTCTTTTAATAATGAGATTAGACTTATTCTGTTGCTATCATAGATCTGCCCTGGTCTTAAAGGTTCTCCAGGTTGCTGTAACTCATCTCCAGTAGACAGTATACCTATACGTGGAAGTAAAGTAACTGTAACGCGTTTGTAACCGCAGGCCGCTAGTAGTCCTATTTCCACCGGTCCAATTCTTGTGAACGGATTTAACACTGAGCTTCCCTTTTTTATATCACAGCCAATAGGTCTTCAATAACATAAATAAATAATTAAATAAATTTCTATAATTAAGAATAAAATAAAACCTATTTTGACAAAACTTATAGGAACCTTATAGGAACCTAATGTACCAACTAATATAGTCCTTGCAAAAACTTGCAATTAGAAATGTATTAATATTTTTCATATAAAATTAAATATTAAAATTGTATACATGTGAAATGGTTATTTAAACAATTTATTATTTATTTAATAACTTATTTTTAATAACTTATCGTTTATTTACTGCATTTATTATTCTTTATTATTGTTATATACTTTAACTTAATTATAGTATATTAATATATATTAGTATATATTATATTGATTTTAAAAAATAATGATAACAATTTCAATTTTATTACATGTAAGTACTTTAAATAATCAAGATTTATATAAAATTTTATTGCAATTCACAAATTAATAAGTCATTCATAAGTCATTAGTTGTTCTGTAAATAAATAAAATTTACTCTATTAAACTCTTTTTATTTACGAACAACAAATCTATAAATCACACTAAAACTTTGTATAAATAATCTTGATTATTTAAAGTTATTATGTGATTATATAAAGAAATTACAATTTTCTAAAGAAGTATTATAACAATAAAGAAAAAAATAAATCCAATAAATAAATTATAAAAAAATATTGTTAATGTAAATAAATGAATATGATGTTATGCACACAACTGTTTGATATACATATACAGTTTTAGTATTTATTTTTATTTGAAAAGTATAAATATTAATGCATTTCTAATTTTCAAAAATCTTTCACAAGGATTGTATAGATGATACATCTTTAAGCCTCGTACCTAATATCTTGTCCTTCTTTCGGTTCAATCATTATCTCAATTTCTTCTTCCTCTGTTCCATCAGAACTCTTTAACACTAGCTTTGTGTCCTCAACTTGTACAACTGCTGTTGCTTCTGTAATTAAACAGAAAATGTAAATTATTTATCGTAAGTAAATTGCAATTACAATTATTTACCATCAGGAATGGGTGCCCCAGTATTCACTCGTACACAAGTGCCAGATTTAAGAGACACCAAAGCGGGCTGAAAAAATTTTCTTTAATTATTCTCTCTTACATTGTGTTGAGCATCTGCTATTGCAACTTACTGCAGTTCCTGCTTTCACACCACACAATACCGTCCTTTTGCCTTTTCCATCACTTGCTAATACTGCATATCCGTCCTTCATGGAAGCTCTGAATGGTGGCAAATTACAATTGGACCGTATGCTCTCTCCTGATAATATCCTACCGTAAGCATCTTTCAGATTTATGATTTCCACCTCCACATCCTTTGTACTCTCAAAGCGTATTATGCGCAGTGCTTCCACCACAGATATCATAGGAAATGAGGATTCTCTGAGGCGTGTTGCCACATTCTCGAAACTCATCTAGAATATATAATTTAATTGTATTATACAATTTTGTGTAAAATCATTTTTGATAAAAAAAATCTCACTGGATTTGTACAAGAAGCATGATGCGAACAAGACGTGATATTATGTTGCACAATGTTATGTATATCTTCAACTTTTGCTTTATTATCCAAAATTAAATCTACGGCATGTGGAATTGCAGGTGCAATTGCAGTCAAGCATTCTATTGCAGCCTTGCGTGAACCAGGCAAATTAACAATCAGTGTCTTATGTCGTATTCCGCATACAGCTCTAAAAACATATTAAAAATTGTAACTTTAAAGAGATTACAGAATAGAAAAATGAAATGACTTACCGAGAAAGTACCGCCATTGGAGTTATTTTTAGGCTCGACATGAGCATCTCTAAAGACAGTCCAGGAGTTTCTTTATGGATAACCTTTTTAGTTGCCTCAGGTGTAACATCTCTCTTGGAAAATCCAGTGCCGCCAGTAGTGAGAATAACATCAGCTTTATTTTCATCACTCCATTGAATTAAATATTTCATTATTAATGTTTCATCATCCTCTACAATAGCAGTGCAAGAAACATCTCCTTGAAATATATTTTCTGCATTGCTGATAAATGCTTTTAATCCAGGTCCACTTTCATCTATTTTCTCACCACTAGCACAAGTATCACTCACTAAAATAATAAATTATAAAAGATTATTAAAATTCAAAAAATGCAATATATATAGATGTATTAAAAATATTTCTTATATGAAGGTTTATTGTATTATATTCTAATCTACACAAGATTATAAATTAAAAATATGAATGCAATGAAAGCACAATGTGTAATCATATTTAATTTTCAAACGTGCGCATGTAAAATATTTTGTAATCTTTTAAATAATGTAATCTTTTAAATATAAGTTATAAATATTTGATATATTCCATGTAAATGTCAGAAATATGTTATAGTATATATTACCGGTTAAAATTGCAAATCTTATTGATGCCATTTTAGTATTCTTTTAATAGTCTTATGACTAAATAATTTGTAAGTAAACAATTCAGTGATTAGATTATGCAAAATATGTACATGTATATTCCATTTAACCATACATCAACAGATGGAAAATTACTAATCGACTAACAGGATTGACATAATGACACTGTAATATTTGATTCGTAGCTGCACTATATTGCTTCCTGCACTTAAAATGAAATAGATAATATGATTAGATATTGAAGAGAAAAAGAGGAAAGATTAACAATGCGAATCGAGTTCAGCTACAAATAAGACCTCTCTCTCTTTCTTAGTAGTCTCAGTACAGTGCCAACCAAAAGTTTATGCGGATTTTTGCACAGATCACTCGTCGTCCGTAAACATACTGGATAATATCTGGAAGGCACACATATTTGGTAGAAGGACCATCAATAAAAACAATAGAAGAAGAATAGAATAGTTATTTTTATTGTACGCCAGTAATTATGTTGTCAAATATTTTATCAAGCTTATAATTTAAAATTAATTAAACTTTTTTTTATTTAAACATATTCTAAGTTCTAACAATCAATATTAGATTCATTTATTTTATTTTCATTTTTCTGGAGTTAAATTTCTCATTTTTCTTTTTTCTAATGCTTAAATAAAACATCTATCTTATTCCATCTCACCGACCTTTATATTTTTGCTTTCATATATATTTTACAGCGAATTTAATAAAATAATTTGTTTAAATTGTATATAAAAGTGTAAGATTAAATCGTACTCTTTGATCTTTTATCTTTGATATCATAATATGATAAGAGGTATAGAAAATAATCACTATTTTGCCCTGCTGTGAAATAAACATCTTTATTTATTGAAGAATTATATTTAACAATAAGAGAGATACATAATAAAAAGAGTGCACTCAATTCTAGAATATAAGAATTGTATTCTTATCCTTCTTGCATACGAAATGAAAATTGTTGACATGATCCTTGCGATAACATTATTAGCTATTCTCATCGCAATTTTTCTAATTCTTACATAAGCACCAAGAATTAATCTGTGCAAGCAAAACGATAATATATGAATACCTCCATTTATTTGATAATATTGTAAAGATTAAATCACGCTATATATAATTCAAGATGCATTTTAAAACAATCTTGGCAGGTCTGTATACTTTTCCCTCATCATGTAAGTCTTTTGGATATTAACAGTGATTTAAGGAAGGAATGCAATTGAACGGGAAATATTCAAAATATCGGTTTCAAATCATTTGGATGGAAGAGTAAGCGTGTGTCCTGAAGTCAATAGTCGACTAGGCCTCTGCAATAACGTAAAATGGCATAGGTTTTTTTTTAGCAGCATATAAAATGTACATTGTTATATTTAGTTGCACCGAATCAGCATTGATCTCCGTTTAATCATCTTCTCTGTGTTAATAATCAGTACTAATAAAGATAATTGCTAATGTCTAGTAAATATGAATTATCGGTGCAACTCGATAATTGCAATTCTAGGCGTCAGATTCGGGGAATTTTACCGATTGTTCCTCGGACTCAATGAACGAAGTGGTGAATCTCTGTATCTCCTACGCGACTCTGTTCTACTCCGATCGCGATCATCGCGTCGATCTCTCTCCCTGTCCCTGTCCCTATCCCGCTCGCGATCACCATCCGTGTCTCGTCTATCGCGACGTACGGTATGATGCCTTGGACTACGGCTCGGACTTGGTGTACGAGACATAGAAGACCGCGTGTCGGAACTATGACCTTCGTAACGATGTCTTCGTTCTCTCTGTCTGAAAAGTGAAACAGCATTCATGTCACTATTTAAGTTAAACTTAAAAAGTTGTGCTATATCACAATTCATGAAAATTATTTACTTTCTACGGAGTTTTAAAGACATTTCTCGAATCTCGTCTTCTCGATCCTGTCTCTGCTGCTCCATCTTCTCGATTCTTAACTGCTCAGCCTTCTTGTCAGCTTTATCTAAAAGAATTCATTTTATATTTATTTTTTATGACACGTCTTTTATTTTTTCAAACATCAACTCACACTGCCTGTTTAACAGGACTTGCATTTTCTTCTTAAGCCGCTCCTGAGGTGTAATTTTCAACGACTGAAAAATAAACAAACTCTTAAAGGTTTATAAAGAAAGAACGAGAAAAGAATCGGTATTTTTAGCATAATTTAAAAGTCTAATGTACATACAATATTTGATTATGCATTAATATATTATTGCCAATTATAGGACATAATTAAATATGTGTATGTATGTATGTATATATATATATATATATATACACACACACACACACACACACACGCACACACACCACAAAGAATTCATTCCCTTTGTTGAATGATTAATAAAACGCAATTATGAGCAATGAAAAAAATGAGATAATCAATTGGACGTGAATTGATCCCAGTAAGTTATTTCAAAATAAAATAATAATATAACAATTCACATGAAAATTTTCACATTCTTTGTGACTCTAAGTATGTTAAAATTCTTCCAGGATAAATTAAAAATAAAATAAATAAATGCAAAAAATATGTTAAGATATCAGTAATGTGATATAATGAAAATAAAACGCGTTTGATGAAGTTCTTCGTTCAGATGAAAGACATTTAGACATTATACTTATATAGATAAGATACTTATATAAGTATGTTCTGTCTTTATTCTCTGTGCGTTAAGTGACTAAGAAAGCGTTATGGTTCTTACTGACTTTGTGTCCGCCACCAGAATTTGTACTTAACCCTGCTTTTGGCTTGTTCCTGGAATATTCGGAAAAAATTAAATCCATAATAATTTAAGACAAATTAGAATTGCTGCTCATAAAATGCTTACATGCTTGTATTTATCGGTGTCTTCGGTGCTGGATTGGACTTTTCTTCGTTATCAGATAATTCTAATTCAAGACTTGACGATTTTCCACGTCGGCCATAATACCTGCACGTATAAAATATGTAAATTATTCAATACGTTACAATAATTTAATTCTTGGGAAAATTTGTGATATCTTCACCTAGGCAGTGCTGGCATTTTATTATCATCGCTTCGCGATCGTTTACAACTAGATTGACTTCTCGATCTCGATCTAGATCTTGATGGAGACTTCGATCTTGAGCGAGACTTGGATCTTGACTTCGACAACGAATAGCGTCTTTTTCGATAGCTGTCTCTAGAATGGCTCCTGTTACGCGATTTAGATCTCGATCTTGATTTTGATATGCTGCTAGAAGATGAACTCTTCGATCTTTTCAAATGCGAGCGTGATCTAGACCTCGAACGAGAAAGTGAACGGGATCGAGATCGGCTGATACTTCTACAACGCGATCGTGATTTACTTCGCGTTCGTGATCGTCTAGAGCGACTTCTTGTACGAGATCTTGTATATTTCCGAGGTCTCGAGCGTGTTCGTCTAGATCTAAAATAAGACAGATTAAATACTATACAGAAACTATGCATTTCATGGGTTATCTCTGTCTTTAAATCCATTTTCTATTAGCATATTAATAATGAATTTGGACATAGAGATAATCCAAAACGAATAGCTTCTAACACACACACACACACACACACACACACACACAAACAAAT
>NW_012130066.1:1265119-1269237 GCF_000143395.1 Atta cephalotes
TCTACACACACACACACACACACACACACACACACAACAAAATATTAACTTATCAAATAATTATCTATTATTTTTTGTTTTTTTGCAACTTACCTCATCCTAGATCCGCTTCGCTTCCTATCACGTGTCCTATACGACTTAGTCCTACTAACAGAACGTGAACAGCTTCTTGATCTGGACTTCGAAATTTTTTTACTAACAGTTCTATCATTGAAAGCAGGACTATCCGATCTCCGCCGTCTGAGATACGAATAATTGACTTTTCTTGAATTCGACGAAGACACATGTGATGTGCTACCATGAGTTTCTTCTTCCCCGCCGAAGCTTGTAATGTAAGTAATCTGTCCCGCATTTACAGGTGATGTGGACCGCGATCGTGACTTGGAAGAAGACTTTCTGTAAGGATTATATTCCGGGCTTTCCCTAGCTGCATAACTGAGACAAAAGAATTTGTATAAGCGATAACGTAAAAAAGTATTTGCTTTGTGAAAGTGTAATGAATTATTACCTAGGCGGACTCATAACACGGCCTATCATCTTCTTTTCCCTGAATGCACGTCTTTCTCTACGTGACCGTCGACCCTATTATATATCAAAATATAAAACAAACATTAAAACATATATTAAATATTATATTAAATATTACATTAATGTGATATATTTTCTAACATTATAGTATATTATAATATATACTGTATATACAATTACATATTATATAAATATATGAGTTGTTTGAATTACATTGCAAACACTTACTGAGTACATAGCTTTTTCTTCCTCTTGCTTGCGGGCCTGTCGCAAGGTTTCAGCTTCTTCAAAATCTTGTGTTAAAAAGCTAAAGTAATCAGCACCTAAAAGTCCATATTTTTGAGCTACTAAATTCATCTCATGTGCCTGAGATGGTTCTATTTGAGATACATCCACGCATATATCTGGAAAATAACATTAAAAAATTAATTCATTCTTGTAGTATTCCAGAGTACATTAATGTATTATTGAAACCGAATATATCAAAAATGCATCGACTCGTATTTTTGTTGTTCAAATTACATAGTACAGTCAATATAATGTTTGAAGCATTCTCTCAAATATTTTAAAGCATTTAGAATGAAATTTCGACCTCACTCATAGACTAGGGATGAATTTATTATATATATGATAATTATATATATATAATTTCTAATTATATGTATACATAATTATATACATTTTGTGTAAACATAAATGTATATATTTTTTGTGCAGAAATTTAAATAAATCACTAGCATCAGTTTTTATGCAAAATGCCCGATTAAAATATAATAAACAGTGCATTAAATAATGGTACCTAAATCTATATCGCTGTCTTCATCATCTCCCTTCTCTTCCGATATAACTGGGTCTATTGTTTTTACTGGTTCAGGTATTGGCTCTTCTGTTTCATAATTATATCCGATGGCAGCGTTATTAGCAGATTTTTTCTTATCTTTCGCAGCATCCAACTTCGTTGATGAACCAAACTGTTCTTCTAAATGTATTTGATGAAGAAATTTTTCTTCAGTCACTGAAAAAAAATCATTTAAATAAAAATATAATAGACTGGTAAGATTTTTTTGTACAATGGAGAAAAGAGAAACAATGTACCGCCTAAAAACTCATTTTGCACAATTATACGGTATCGTTCATAGTTGATATGTCTATCTTCACTTGTCAGAGCAATATCAACATCAATAGTATCTATAGGCTCTGGTATCCAATCCAGATGTGCCCGTACATCAAACCGATCTATAAGATTGTCATCATTGCCTTGCCATGGCATCCTAATAAAACATATTATTTTTTGCAAATGAACGAGCATAATTAGCAGCCGTACTATGTTGCAGAACTCACATATTTGCAGGACTGTCACCTGCAGCAGCTATTGCCGGATCCAAGTGTATCTTGCATGGTCTACCATGCAGCTGCAGAAACTGAGTAGGATCTGATTTCTAAATAGAACACAAAAATACACTTATTATACACAGAAATATTTCTATTCACAATGATAATTTAAATATAGAACAAAGAGGCACGAAAGGCACAATGGAAGTTAACCAAGAAATAGAGGATATGTATTTTTCGTAAAAATAATGCGTGCATTGATCCGTTTCAAACTGCACGAAGGAAGAAATTCCATTATATATGTTTTTGCGCAGTGCTTACGATTTTCTCGTAGTAATCCCTTCTACGTTCCGCTCTGCGACGATAATCGACCAGCATACCGCGAATCTTCTTTTCCTGCTTGCGTGCCTCGTGCCACATTCTGCCGCCGGTCTTCTTCACAGAGAAACTCATTTTCTTTTTCTCAACGCTGTAGATCAATTTCGTGCGGCTAATTCGACACAAGTGCCATTTGTCCAGTTGTAAACGCTAAAAAATTGAAGCACTAATAATTGACACGCTTTCCTCTCCCGCGAGACGGACATGTCTGATGTCTGATGTTGCCTTAAGAACAGCGACTTCTCACGGGATTGGCGGAAATCGCTTGTCTATAATCAAATTGCTCTCATGATGATGATCACTGGATCGATAATAAACTATCTAATCTTGTTACTTTATTTTTCATTATATATTATTTAATATAACATTTAATTACTGAAATTATATGTGAATATTTAATTAAATATTTATTTAATAGTTAACTGTATATATATTCAGTTTTATAAAATTCAAATTATACTATATAATATTATAAATAATTGATATTATTTAATAATTCAATCACACTATTTAATTTATATCATTATAAATAATTGAATTTTCTAAAACTGATTAATTATTAATAAATATTTAATTAAATTTTCTATTATTTGATATATTTTTGTTATTTCGTAATTTTTGTTTTAATAAATTCTTTAATATATTAAATTAATAAGTAATATTCAGAATATTTATTAAAATAATTATTTTATAAAATTCATATATATAAATTTATATATAATGATATATACATATGTACATGTTATATTGTAGTATATGTATATCATTAATTATTGTATACAATTATGCAATGTAATCGCAATAGCACAACAATTGACAATAGCATTTTTAATATTGATTATATAACATTTTTAATATTTGATCATATAACACCAAATTTTATAACTTGATTGTAAATAAATTCTATTCAAGCTAATCAAATGTATAATTTAATTTTATATATAATTTTGATTCAACAAACTATTCGTCTTTTTCTTAAGAAGAAGAAAATGAAAAAACAGAATGTATGTTAATAGTGATAATGTCTTTCCTTAACACACGGGGAACTCAGACTAGTAGTGGGATTGTCTAACGTTTTATCGATGATTATCGTTATCTTTAACTAACGACAGTCAATAGCAAGGATAATCTTAGAAAAAAATGTGACCTTCATTAGCTATCGGCGCTATCGTTATACTTATAGCGACTTCGTTGATAAAAAAAAAATCTCAGGCCATGATTTAAATCACGACAGTGACTAAAGCGATATGATGTTTTTCTCAAAAACATTTCGTATTCTTTGGAATACTATTAATTAAACATACAACTCTCCTATATATAGAAGAATTCTTCTATTAATATTATTATTTAACATAATCTTTTCAAGTTTATCAAGAGGCACACAAAAGACGTTTATCGATATGTATATAAACCCGCCAAAAAACGCAGTAATAATTGATTTAATAGCCGACAATTGTTTTTTTCCATTTCAATAATTTATTCATCAAACAAGGAGAATTAATGCATTTAGAAACTTTAAAGCTGCACACGATGTATTATATATTTTTTATTCTCGCAAGGATGCATTGTTGCGAAAGGTGAGACAGCGGAAGAAAAGGTAACAGCAGAAGGTGAAGATGCTTTTGTTTATTATTAACCTTATGTAATATCGTTTCAAATTTTCAATTACATTATTATATATAATAATAATTATAATAATCATCATAATAATGTTATGACAATGTATACACGTTAGATACAAGTTCATTTTCCTTCATCGGTATAGAGTTTTGTTAATTATTTTTCTCATCTTAATAAATCGGTTTTTGTTTCTTAATTCACATTTCTCTCTCTCTTTCTCTCTCTCTCTCTCTCTCTCTCTNTCTCTCTCTCTCTCTCTC
>NW_012130066.1:1272827-1276448 GCF_000143395.1 Atta cephalotes
ATATATATACATATATACATATACATATATGTTATATATAATATATATGTATAATATATAATATATACATGTAATATTATATATATTATATATTACATACATATATTTTCTTTACATATATATATGTATATACATCGTACATTGTCTATATTTATAGAGCGTACTGATTTTTGCCGTTCAACAAGGTATTATTTGCGAGGACGCCTAGAATTTATCACAGAAAATCCTAAACGTCCCGCCATTTAATCTCTCTACACCTAACAAATCATATTCTGTACAACTTCAACTGCGGAAATTATCAAAAAGGTTATTGAGGTAAGGTGCGACATATCCCGTTTTACGTTTCTTCTTTCTTTCTTTTAGATGATTTTTCGGAGAGCTGCTTCTCTTCTCTCATTAGGTATTTTATTTATGTCATAGTGAATCTATCTATTTTAAGCATTGCTTTCGAGCTATCTAATCACAACACAGACTCATTACGACTCTTGAAATTTAATGTATCTTAAGCACCGATTGCCGTAAATCTCAATGCGATATAAAAACATTTATGATACAAGTGTCAGTGGGCTTCATATTCCTATTTATCCGTTGGTGATTTGTATATTATTAGATACTGTTAGAAAATTTGTTTTCGTTCGGTAACTTATTATAAATTCGAGTATAACAAACTTCAACATCTGAGTTGCAATATAGAATGTCTCGTGTATATCTCATTAAATCGTATCTGCAAATGTTCTTGTATTGCAGGTGTATAAAAATATACAAATCATTCGAAAGGCCGCACGAATAAAATGATTCTTAGCAGATCGAATGGCTTGTGAAACGTTAGACTTTTCTCAGCTACTCGAAAGTATCTTATATTTCTCATATATTTACAACTAATACAACAAGAATTCAAATCTAAATTTCACAGTGAGACTCGTTATTTTTCCAGAAAATATATATACATTGTAAGAATTCTCTTGGTCGTCTAATACCTTTTTTTTTTGGCCAAGCTCTTTTGACAACAGTCGCAGTCATGCAGACGAAATTGCTTTGCCGCTGCTTTATATTTACGCATTAAAATTTTCGTACAAAAAAAAAATATCGCAATTAAAACGTTAAAGATGACGGTTATATTGAGAATTATACATGTAGCTTCATTTATCGGAGACTACAAAAAGACAATTAAAATTAGATGTAGAACATCTTAAAATAATTTAAGTAAAGTTTAATAAATCAGTAAAGATCCGTCAACAAAAGAAAAAAATTTATTACACACCATTGTCCTATATATAATATAATAAATGACATAATACAGATAAATTATTCTTCAAATCTTAAAGTCTCCGTTCATGTGTCATCTTCTTTTTGTATGGAAGAGTATAAAAAGCCGCAAATATATAAAATATACCTTATAAACAGACTTGGTATTTCCATATTTTGCTATCGTGATTACAGAAAAGCAACATGCATAATTCTTTAAGATTTCTTTCTCTTTACAGCATATATCATTATTATTTTCTATTAATCGTATTTTTTTTCTTTTGTAGCATCTGGGTGGTATAGGGATTATGGTTGCATTTTCATGGTCTGCCTTCAGGTACTATACTACACTTACAATTGGTAGTTTCATGACAAAATATGATTGATGGTAATAAGAAAGAAATTATTAGTTTCTATTTTTGTTCGTCATCTAGTCTTAATACAATACATAAATGATAAAAAACAATCACATTTTTTAATTGAGATTTAAAAAATTTGGCCGAATAAAAAAAAGTAGAGTCTTCTATATAAATAAAGAGGCTACATTACGATTGGTGCGAATGGCATAAGCGCAGCGACCATCGGGGCAAAACGGCAAAAATCAATGACGATTGGCGTTGGAAACATGTGTATGCGAGTATGCGCGTATTGTTTATTATAAAGTATCTAAGTTCTTTGTATGATTATACCATTCTTGATCTCGATCTTACGTGTATGCTGCTTTTTAACTTTCTTATTACTGCTTTTTAAATGTATAAATATGTATTGTTGTTAAGCCGCGCAAACCTCGTTTGTTTAAAGTCCTTGTTCAACAACAAACTGACGTTTGCAACATCCTTGTCTTCCATTAAAGTAAATAAAAGATTCGAGTTTATAATGTTTGTGTGTGTTTTACCTCCTCACACTTAAAAGCTAAACCCTAAAGCTGCACTCTTATCATTCACCTAAGTGTATTGTACAAATAACTAGCAGTCGACGCGACTGTTTGCTCGCAAGTACTTGCTAAACCGTTTACATTCGTGACATTGTGTATAAAACTCTATTTGAGTACATGCTTACATTGGTAATTCTTACTTTTCCTTCTTTTTTTACGCGGTAATAATAGTAATTATCACTTTTTCGCTCTCTAGGCCACACAGTTTGGTTGCCGAAAGTTTTCCGCTTAGCTTTTTGCTAAAAACTGCTAAGAGTGTCTGTGGAAATCGGGCAGGACCCGAGAGGCCAGCTGGGTTCATCCTCACTAGACCATTACTGTCTGTCCATGCTCGAAGCTTTCGTCAATCTTCCGTGTTAGACACATATGCCCACTTTCAACATAGGACCAGTCAGCTTGATAAAAAATATGAAAATTCAGCAACATAACAGAAATAGAAATTTCCTCTCATTCCTTCCTCTCTTTTTCCTTCCATTGCATTCTCTTCTACTCGTTGGATTTTTCATATAGTCGTTAACGCCGCCGAGCTTAGGATATATTTTTTTTCGTTTCTATGATCTCTTGATATACAGAGAGATTTGGGCTTTGTGACTTGTGGTTATGTCTTGGATTTTCCGGGAAATTTCGTTTATATTTTTCAGAATTGTTCAGCCAAACCAACGTGTCCGAAAAATTTCTTGAATTCACTGCCGAAGTTGAGGCTAATCGCGACACCGTGATTGTTTTCTTCTTGTTTCCTTTTGACTCTATGATGAGAAAGCAGCATCGGGGAACGACTTTCAAGATATTTACATGCCATTTTTCCGTTCTTTTACCGTTTTCTCGTCAATGCCATGATAACATCATTCAAGGCATGCCGTCTCCATAAATTAGTACTCATTTTCTTCACGGTTTTGCGTTCGCGACAAGCTGTATTGTCCACCGTCAGTTGCCCCTCCTGCTACTTTAGTGGATAGCGACTGGGCTTTGTTGGACGCATACCCCGACCATTGGGCTATCTTCTCTCTCTGGATCTCTCTGGTTACCGGACGACACCGTTGACGGCTGTCTAACCATACCGTGTGTATCAGTAGACGAGTAGCCGTAGTTGTAGAAGTTTTGCTGCTGAATCATTGGTGAGGTCATCATCGCAGGCAGATGGGGTATACCAGGAATAATTAGGCTATTGTACGATCCAAGAGAGCTCTGTATCAGGGAACTGTCCATGGATTGCATGGACATAGGGGCGGACGTGGGCACCCCAGTGGCCGACGTTGATGGGTAGCCCGTTGTTATGGCACGCCGACTGCCCGTGTGACGGGGCAGGACTCACAGTCCATGGGCTGGTAGCCACCACCAGGGAGACTTGATGCTTGCATCTGCTGCAGACTGCCGCCGCCGCTACTGCTGCTGCTGCCCTGTCCCCGACATGGTTACCAGTCCTGGGACATCGAAAAGAAAAA
>NW_012130066.1:1278086-1282567 GCF_000143395.1 Atta cephalotes
CTTTAAATTTTAGATAAATATTATTATTTTTTCCCATTCCCATAAATTTATATAAGCTAATTGGATAAATATTTGACACGCGATTAATTACGAAATTATTGATCTTAATTTCTACACAAAGTTTCTATGCATTTTATTTGCTGCAAAGTATATTTGTAGAATGATTCGCCAAAATTATTCAAGTAATTATATTCAATTATTTATCGGCATATAATCGCGATTTGCATCACAATCTTCTCTTAATTATACAGATAATAAGTTAATGTGCAATTGGGGTTTTACATTAGCAAACTTAAGAAACAGGGGGTAATAATAGTAAATGCATATATGTATATATATATATATATATATTACTGATATGGACAAGACTTATTTCACAGAAACGTTACAACTTCATGTCCCATTTACAGCATTGCACTTGTATAAAGTGCATGATGCAAGCAGCTAAAGCATGCAACAAAAAAACTAGAAGACAATGATGTGAGAGACTTTTCTACAAAACAGAAATTCGCTTAACACAGATGCAATACTTTTAGTTGGAATATGTTCTGCAGTAATCATCCCGGACAACATTCGTGTAAAATAATTTGTTATTTTTAATCACAGCGAAAACAACACGAAAAACAATAAAAGAAAACATATTCCAGCAGTGACATGATGCTATTTTCTTTTTTCTTTTTTGTCCTTATGTTCTAAAATATATTCATCAAAAAGGACAGTCTCGTGTTATAATGAATAATTGGCCTCACAGTAGACATTAGTCATACATCGTGTATTAATACATCGTGTCGATAAAATAAGGAGGCACGGGCTAGCAATATCAATCCGTGTCCCAAAAGGGAATACCTTCAAGCAAGCAAAGCTTCGCGCAATACATTCGAGGCCAGGATATGATTTATTAGGGACATCGTTAGTTTTTTTAGCGTGTATAGGATTGTTTGTTAGATACAGAACTTACTTATGTTAGTAAGTAAGATTAGGGTTGGGGCCTAGGACAGGTCGTCGCCGCCCCGCGGATACGACAGTCATCGAGCCACGTATTGTCCCCCCATCATATCTACGGGCAACAACAAGTATCGTTTAGTTTGCGCAGAAAATAAAAGATATCATTAAAAAAGGGGGATTATGATTGTTCGCGGAATCACAAATGTACGTATTTCACAGCATAATTAACCTTTATCAGTACAGAGCAAATATATCATCTAGATGTCACCTATGATAATTACTCGATAATCACAGTTTTTAAGAAAAATATAATAGAGACACAAAAATATATTAAAAATATATTCATTTAAGAGATTGTAAAAAAAGATGAAGAATTTCTTATTTTCTGCACAAATCAAAACCTTCCTAAACTCTCAATAGAACTGTCCGTCTTGAGTTTCTGTTTATATCTACCTTATGTTCAATTATTCAAAGATAGTCAATAACAGCTCAGAGATATCATTAGCCATGATCAAATGCATCTTTTCTCTTTTAAATCGTTCGCAAAAACGATTTCAAACGTTGGTAATTCCTGTAAGCTCTCAAGTAATCTATTGTAGCCTGAACAGAACATGTGAATGCAATTATAAATATTAACCTGCCTCTTAATTATTACATTTATAGAAAACTATTTATATAAATAGTGAATAATGAAAAAAAGTCATGACTTTTCTTTCTATAGCGGTACCCATTTGCTGAGAAGACCGATTCAGAGGAAACTATGGATTAAATGTATCATTAGGTGAAGTAATCAAATATAATATTAATAATGAATGATGAATGAAATCAAGCGACATAGAGCCATACTTTGATAGTAAGATCATATTTCTCGCTGCAATTAATCGTTTAAGGTACAGTTATTGTGACATAATGCAAACCTGACACGTTTTCAACTTCAGCTATAGTTATTTGAATTGTGATAACCGTGCGACACGGAATTACACGGCGTGGGCATGGATGAGACAATTCAACATTGAAAACCTGTCAGCTTCGAAGAAACTCAGATGTGAAGCACATAAATGCGTATTCGGTACTTCTCTCCTTTATGTTACACAGTGATTCGGCAAAATGAGATGACGGCTAAATGGTTAATCGGACTTACCATGATCCTGGCTCATCGACACCACTGCCGGACTCGTGCTCGCGCTATTGGCAGCAGCAACGTTCGTGTTGGTCCCCTCATCGGCTGTCCTCTTAAAGAAGTTGTGCTGAAGTGCGTAATACGGCGTTACCCGTGTCTTCGGATCGAAATCCAACATCCGTACAATTAGGTCCTTAAACTTGAGATAATCGGACATCGAATGGCCTGGTTCCCCCATTCTCCTGCCGCCGGGGCCACCGCTTTCGACACCTAAAATATCGTGTAAGCGCCTCGTGCCGGGAGGTTTGTATTTTTTACCGTCCTTGGATTTTTTCAGCACGTACGAGCCATCCGTGGAGACTTTGTCAAAGTACTTCCGCGCTTTGTGCGCTTGGTCCAGTATATGTTTCGGTGGCATTCCTAGTACTTCTACGATTTTGTTCATTTGATCGACCTGCAAATCATAAGAAATTCCTTATGTTGCATGAAATTTACATTATATCGAACGTAACATGCACCTTCCAATCAGATAAACTTTTTGCCATGTAAATGTATCTTAATACGATAGCGTCTCGTACTAGTAATTAATTATCGAGAGCTACAAATTCAACATGATTAAAAACAATTTGTATAATGGTCGGTCTTTACCTCATTGGCCCCACTAAATAGAGGTTCTCCCGTGTGCATTTCTACTAAAATACATCCCAGACTCCACATGTCTATCGCGAGGTCATAAGGTATTCCTAACAAGACTTCCGGAGATCTGTAGAACCTGGACTGGATATACTGATATATCTGCAAACGCAAAAAGAAAAGAAAAAAGACAAGTGAAAAGGACCGACAGATCAAAAGAGAATGTGCGCTAATTAGCTCTTTCTAAGACACCCACTCTTTGTCCAAGTTGACACGAGCTACCGAAGTCGACTATTTTTATCGCACTTCGTTTGGGATTGCACAAAAGGATGTTTTCAGGTTTCAGATCACAGTGAATGATGTTCAATTCCGGCGTAGACAGGAACAAGAGGGCAGTACACAGTTGCTGTGCAAACTTTCTTGTCAAGTTCAATGACACTCCTCGGAAATTCGTATTTCTAAGTAGGTCATATAGATTATACGATAGCAGTTCGAATACCAGACATAAGTGATTTCGCCACATAAAATGCCTCTTCAGTTTAACTGTAATCAAAAAGAGAGAAGGTGTTAGACGTCACGTCGCGCGATATCTCTTAATTATAGCACAGTTTATACTGGCGCACCTATATAATACTTGTTGTCGGTATCCGCTCTATTCATCATTTCCAATAGCCTAACTTCGATTTGCGCTTGATTAAGAAAAGGCTTCTTGTTCTTGATGATTTTTATTGCCACTTGCGTTTGCTCTTCGTGGTCAAATGCTTTCACTACTTGGCCAAAACTGCCTTTACCTGTAAACAGAAAACGTATAAATACATCGAATAAGTAAAATAAATTCAATTCGAATAAATAAAATCAATTTGAATAAATGTAATATTTTTAAACAACAGTTGTTAAAAATAACATATTATTGATTACGTATTTAAAAAATATATTCGAGAAATAAAAATTATCGATTATATCATCGGAAAATCATAGCGGTATTATATTTGTTCGATAAATACAATTAACTCGATATTGCTTGTCTTCTTTCGTCTTACCTATTAAAGAATCGATCTCGTATCGATCGAGGAACTTTTCCCCATTCTTGATGATATAATCGTGATTATCGTCATCCCAACCATCGTTGTAGAGTTTCCTCTCCTTCTTATGCGAACCATCTTCCCCTTGCATCTGCTGTGCTCTTCTCTTCTTCTTCGCATAGTAAACCTAGAAAAGAAATTAACGAAATTAGTCACTATGTCCTCGATATATAATTGAAAGTTTGACAGAATTCTATGCTCCATATGAGCAACAGAAACATTCAAGAAAATTATCGAAAAATAAATAACTACCGAAACGTAACAATTTATCATATCATAATTATTTCTAATGCTAAACTTTTTATCATCGATCTTTTCTCCCTCCTGTTTTCGAAAATGTGAGAGTGAATTATAAAAATTTCGCATTTATTCAAATATAATGTTTTTTTATTTATTTAGTATTCATTAGGATTATTTTACGTTATCGTATCGAATTCTAAAACGGAGTTCTTCGTCAAGTCATGACTTATGTAATCGATCGTATTCATCGGGGAAAGGTAACTGAGCTTGGACAATCAACCAATTGATCCAAAAGTTCGTGCGACCCGCTTATCTTTATCAATTCACCTAGCAAACGGGGTTACATAACGAGTCACGCGGCCAGAGGTTATTATTCGCGCATGTAGGCTGCAGGTCCATGACGTTCCGCGAGATGAAGAGGAGAGGAAGAGAGAGAGAGAGAGAGAGAGAGAGAGAGAGAA
>NW_012130066.1:1283120-1291455 GCF_000143395.1 Atta cephalotes
AGAAACTAGCCCGATCGATCGCTTAAATTTTTCCACGATGTATAAATTGCTGAAGAAAACATAAAAACCCACGTTTGCCACTGTCCTCTTCTCTTTTTCCCCGCTCCTTCGATCAAACCGGTGCCGCGAATCGTAAAAAAAAGCTGAATCGTATAATTCGCCGTAAATATCTTCGCGTCTACGGGACGACAGGAAGGTGGTGGAAGAACGGCGCGCGACGCAAGAGGGTGAAAGGGATGCGGAAGGGCGGGGGAGGAGAAGCAAAAGGGAAAAGGGCGCAGAATCCGATCTGCCGCCTCCGTCCCGGGAATCGATATGCTCGCGACCACGTGAAAACCACGCCGTTGAAAAGCGATGGTCGGTCGCTTTCGTGTAAAATTCGACTTGACGTCACGCGTGAGGACGATCGACAATCGACGGCGACAATGATGATGCATCCCCCGTGAGGATCTCTGATCTTCCATGAAAATTTCGCAAAAAAGCAAAGGCGAAAAACGCGAAAAGAAGAACGGAGGCAAGGGAGAAAGATGGGCGAGAAGGCCCCCGCGGATCGGGCAGGATGGTGGTTGGCACGCCTCCACCGGGTCATCGACACGGTGATGGTCAGCGCTGTATCGGCGTCTACTAGTTACAACACTCTATTTCGGCATCGATTGTACCGTCGAAGAAGTACGAGGAGCACTCGGTTCTACCACTGCCGTCCCTGCAACGGCGGCGGCGCGGCTAATGAACTCATGCCGACACTTTCGCGTGAACGGAGAGGAGGAAGAGGGAGGAACCGAATCTGAGCCGCGGTCCCGGAAGCGCGGAATCACTGATGATGCAACGACAGACGGCTTATTTTTGACTTCGACTAGTCAAGCCTGTCAAAGCTTGAGTTACAAAAGCAATCGGACAGGTACCGTCGGTTTGATCCGTCACTATGAAAACCGTGGAAAAATACATAGAAAGAAACACTTTACTCCGAACGTCTTGCATTGCGGTAGGAAATTTTCTTGACGCCTTGTATTTGGGTATGGTATTCAATTCGATTATTTATATACGGAAAGAACGAGTTTGCTTTAAAATATTTGAAAATTTAAATCAATTCTGAAAAGAATTTCGTTAGAACATCAATATAATTAGAAAACTCAACCATAGTGAGATGAGAATACAGAAACATTCCAGCAATTAATTTGAGCGTCCTACATAAAATAATTACATTTTGATCAACAAAATTGTTTTCAGATCTGTATTTACACACAAAAAAAATTATTCTATTGTTAAGAAAAGTGATTACTCACTTTATTTTCTTTTTTTTTTTCCAGTAAAGCAATGATTATCTTCAACTTACTACAAATTTTAGAAAAATTCATTATTATTATATATTCAAAATAAGAATTTATTTTCTTTTAAAATTATAAAATTGATTGAAGAAATCACTTTATATAAGAAACAAATTAAATTTTTGTTTTAATTTAATAATTTTGATTAAAATATTAAACTTACTAGGATTCAGTATATTCAATATATTTTAAATAAATGTGATGCTTGTGACAAACTTAAGATATAGGATTGCGGATACATTTTTGAAATACTTGAAACAAGTAATTATTACTTGCGTATAGTAAAGTTGTTTTGTGTAACTAAATTTTTAGATACTTCAGCAAATCGTTTATTCAATGTAATTTTCATAACAAATAACATATTATAAAGAATTTTTTTCAATTGAAATTCTAAATACAGAAAGAACAGACCAAGTATGTATATATTTATTAATAAAAAATTATAAATAATGGAAACAGCATTGGAAAAAACCTGGCATGCTAGAGTAACACCGATAAACAACGAAAACTATATACACACACAATTCTCATTTAAGATTTGTGAAAACTTTGCAAAAGATTAGTCGGGGTTTCGCCGATGGGACTCCAGTAAATCGCTAGCATTCGTATTAAATACTGTCGAAAGGTCTCAAGTTATTTCTTTGCAAGTTTCAGAAATATTGGCTACATATTCTCTTGTTATAGGAAGAATTTAACGGTTCTAAACATCGTACGTGTCTCGTGATTTATGCTAGTTTCCTCCGGAAAACGTAACTGATTAGTATATCACTTTCACGGTTTTTAAATAACGCCTACTATTTTTACAGTTAGTTCCACAAATACAGCTGTTTACAATATCATTTTTGAACAAATATTTTTCACTGTTTTAATTTATAGCAGTTTCTATTATCTCTCTCACCCATCTTCTTTTTCATCCCTTTTTCACCCCCCCCCCTCTCTCTCTTTCTCTCTCTCTGGCGAATGGAGATGAATGGTAGTCTCTCATGATTTTCAAATAATGTCTTTTTGTATTTCCATGACTTGAAATACTTAAAACCGCTTCCGAACACAAATGGCATTTCTTCTTTTTAATTTATAGCAGCTCTTTCCGCGGGGGAGAAGAATAAAATCGGAAACCCTCGCGAAATCAGACACAAAGCTGCCCCTCTCTGCGTTCCGCCACCTCCGCAGGAAAGCTCCACTCGCGCGAACGAAACTTCCGTGTTCTTATAAAGGCATCCCGTTGTAACTCGACGCAGTTAAAACTTCAGCTGGGTGCAAGCGCGGATCTTCGTCTCTGCAGAGGAGCGCTACCGGAATACCGACCTTATTTTACGCCGGTATATGGGTTACTCGGAAATTTAATTCGCCCTTCTATGTCACAGCATGGTATTTTCTGATCGATTTTTTGTTCATATATCGGAAAAAATAATTTCAGCTTTATCCCAGGAGCGGCGACGGCGAGATCACATGAGCGAACCGGTCGATTTCGTTATTTCGGTCAGTACTCTACATGAAAGCAATTTTTATTGATTCATTTTTTATAATTTATTTATTATTAATTTAATTCATATATAGAAAGAGGAAAGAAAATCTATCACGCATAAGACATTACTGCCACATCGTTGCTTTAAAATTTTCTTATTTTTAAAAAATCGTTAAATACATTTATATTAAATACATTTTATATTAATACATTTTATATTAATAAAATTATTATTAATGAAAAATGGACGAGAAATGTTTATCATGAATAAAGAGAGCCATTTTCGGTCAGGCCATTAATGCCTAATAATATATTGTGTAAAATTTTTACAATTTTCAATTCGAAACTGTGTGATGATTTTATTGACTGAAGCTAAAGTACGAAATACTACAAATTAAATTGATATAAGTAATTTATATATTATTATTGATATTAATAAGCATCTTTAAAGTACTATAAATAATTTATTGCGAAAAATATCACCTTAAGGATCTCTCGAATTCCGTGCGAGCGTCTTAGCAATTCCACTATTATTGTGATTAATTACAATAACTAATATATGTACAAAAAACATCTTTTTCAGGTGTAAATAAAATTGTAAGTGAAAAATAAATCGACAAATAAATAATCGGCGCACAGTTTGTTTGAATTAAAAATTCACACAATATATTATTAGACACTAAACTCACCTTGATCGAATATGCCATCCTTTGCCATTTTTGTTGAAATTTTTGTTGTATTCTGTATAATTTAATACAAAGTTTAGTTTCTATTATTATTGTTATTTATTACCTGAATATATTCCTTCATATTATCCACAATTTTCGATATATACTGAGATATAGTAGTAGAGAGTAATACTAAATTGTAAAAATAGGTAGATTAACCGAATCTACGTTAGAAAATACTGGAGACACGCGCACTTAAATGTGTTTGAACACACAGCAAAGACTGTCGCTCCGTGATATCTCGATGCGGACGCTTCTCTTTAAAAAGTTGTAACACATTTTCGAAAAATCATATAAGTAAATATTTTTATTCTTGAACTTTTTATTTTAGAAAAATATGTAGTTGTCTGAGATATTTAATTTCTGTCAGATAATAAGTATAGGTTTTACTTAATAAAATTCAAGTTTGTTTTTGTTCATCTGTTTTTGTATTCGTATTACAAATTATATGCTTTTAAAAAATAAATAGATGGGGCTATTAGGCTAATCTTACCAAAGGATTATGACTCATTTAGTGACGAGTCTTATAGTATTCTTCTTTATTTTAAATGGACGTAATGCAACAATTTGTGTTGTTTTAAATAACACTTAATGAAACCATTTTTTTTTAATTTTAATTAATTTAAATAATAATGAATATATAATAATAATTAAATATTAACACACGTTCTTATCAGATTTTGACATATTTTTTATTTTATTAAAGATATTTTTGTTTAAGATATATCTTCATAGTTTTTCTTGTTTGAAAAATCTTTCTCTTCTTTTTGTTTACTCTTATTCTAGAAGCGAATTACAATACTTATTTAACATATTGATCGCTGAGTATAAATCGAATATACTTCTTGCGGACTACGAATCCCGTTTGACTTGATCTCGGCTTACTTCTTAGGCATTCTGTTGTTTTTATTCTTTTAGAGCCGGTCTCATCAATTTTGATTTCGACCGATTAAATTTCAAAACCAACTGCAAAACTGAAAACATCTTAATTTTCTGCAAATTATGATTTATTTATGTAAAATATAATACTTTAAATTAATAATTAAATAATACTTTTAATTAAAATAATTAATTTTACGTCTTTTGATATCATATGCATGCAGCAATAATGATAAATACATTATTTAATTATTTACTATATTATTATTATATTGTTATTTAATAATTTAATTTGGTTAATTTAAAAATATAATTTACTATTAAAAACTCATCATTTTTCTATAAAATATTATTGCATTTTTTTTCTTTTAATGCCTTAAAATTTAAAAATAAGATCGTCATCCACATATAAGTTACACGGCCTCGGTGAAAACTTGACCCAGATGGCTAATGCGGCGATCAATGTATTAAAAAATTTTAATTAGATTTTTATTTTTTTGTAAAATTTTATTAATATGTGATACAATATATTTAAATATGTTAAAATATATTAAAGTAGCTTAAAATACAAATATTATTTTTCACTTTAACAATTCTATCCCATATCATATGTTATCCTATCCAGTTCCTGAGATTAGTTGACATGTAAAGAATGCATTAGAATAATTTTTTTTTATTTCAGTTACTTGTTTCCGCTTATATTAAAATATTAGACAGTCAAATGTACGTATAGTAACTGATATAGAATGTCCTTTTTGAGTAAGTCTTTTAATTTTGTCTGTAAACATTCAAAATTGAAAAGTTGGCCTATATATTAGCTTCGATTTTCCCTGCAACAGAACTTGAACTAACCGACCTTGTATTATTCGATCTCCCGGTTATCCGACCATACTATCGAATATTCTCTCTCAATCAGTCCAATCAATTTCCCAATCAGTTCAATCTTTACATACTTAATATACCAAAGAATAGTTGTTTCATTTGATGAAAATTTTAGAAAGAACAGAGAGAGAACAATTATATAAAATTTAAAGATATAATTAAAATGTTTCTTTAAACAATAAAATCTAATCTCTATTATCTAATTTCCATAATTATTCGACTGTTAGAGCTAAATATTTCACATTAGGTTGAATATTTAAGACTTTATTATACTATCCCTTTTGCTGCGATTTTAATCCGCTATGATCGACAATAAAATCGATACAAAGCAGAAGGAAAATCGTCTTCAAGATTATTGGTAAATAAGACATTTTAGAGTTTTTCAATTGTTAAATATAATAAATATAATAAAACTCCCGAAATCCAAATAATAAATTAATAGTTAATAAAAAACTAATTATTAAAAAGTTAATTATTAAACATGTCGAGTATAGTCGCAATTATAAAAAGGAAGAAAAAGTCGTACGTTTTGCTTCCAATTGGAGCCATTATCAGCAAATATTAGCGAAAATACGAAATCATCGCAAAAACTGATCCTTCGATCCAGATCGATGGTCGATCCTTCTTATGTATTACGTATATATTCTGCTGTGATCCTTGAGTAACATCAACAATCTTCATCAAGAAAGAAAAAAGAAAATCGTTAATCTAATCGCTATTCTTTGTTTCATATGTAGGAATAGCAGCAAATTTGAGAATTCGAGAATGAATTCTTCTTGTGCTTCGATTCAGTTTGGTTCGATTACGTGAGTCAAAAAATCGGTATTAGACAGCGCAAATTCGTCGAATGGGACTTACGATTTTATTCTCATCCCTTCTCGTCCATTGTTGACATTCTATCTCCAATTTCTTCCTCGATTGGAACATTCATTTTCTATTTTTCTCTCGCTTTCTTCTTAACTATGATATCACGATCATAGTTGAGAAGCAATGCAATTTCGGGGAGCAAGAGAGACGAATGTAAGAGCGAATAGAATGTCGACCACCTGCACAAACTTTAGTGTATTGCTATAAGCGTTTCGAGAAACAAAGACCGAAGACTTCTGCAAAAGCATACAGGTGCGGAAAGATTCCCTCTTTAAGTTGTATGAGTCGGATTGATTGAGATCCGCTAGATGGAGCATGTATGGCTTTTCAAAGATCCGTACATAGAAACTGAGTACATAGAAGACTGAGTTTCAGATTCGTAATTTCAGATTCTGTGCTGCGCTCAAAAAGAAGAAGCCTTGCAGAATAATCTTGTGTAAAAGCATCTAGTATTTTGGACTAGCATACGCGTAGAACAAAAGTATAGAGAAAATAAGCAAAACAAAAATTTTCATCTCACGTTTTCTCTTTTCTTGATCACGGAAAAGACTCTTGTTTAAATATGCAATCAATAATTATTCTTTTCAGGAAGACGAATGCTATTCCAAAAATAAACGATTATTCTTTTTATATAACGTTCTTTTTAAATAATTTAAAAATTCTTTTTAAAATAAAAAAATACAGATCTCAGACATTTTTCCGATTAATGATAATGATGCATATAAATATACAATATGCATAAATAAATTTTACTTATGATATTTTGATTATACAAAATTATATTATGATTATACAAAACGTAATATAATAACAACAAATAAATAATACATATATCGTAAAAAATGAATATACAATATTCTCTGATGTTGATAAAAACAAAGAACGAAGGAGGCAAAAGTAAAGAGAGGTGAAAGAAGTTCTACACGGCGACGTGCCTCTAGTTCCCCCCCCCCCCCCTCCTCACTCTCTCTCACTCTCTCTCTCTCTGACCATCCTTCCTCGCGCACGGTCACCCTCTTTCTCGTTTCTGTTGCTATGCGCGAGTGCATGAGACCGGCCCCCATACGGTGAGTTCGCCATTAGCTTCGCCAAAAGCAGCCCACCAGGACCACTGCGAGCGCTGAAGAAAGAAAGTGAGAAAGATAAAAAAGAAAAAAGTGAAAGAGAGTATTTTCACAATAAAAAAAAATCGATTTTCAAATTAATCGAAGGATTATCCGTTAAGTGGCGGAAAGCCTTGTATTTATTTCACTGGAGTTTTTCTTGTAGAAACAAAACGATTATTCAATTATAAATGATTAAATCACAATCGTCGTGAGTCGCATCATTCTCAGATCGATAAATTCGACCTGCCGAAAAAAATCGAATGGATTAAGTACCGTAAGGGTTAAGGTCGAAGGGAACCTTGTATGAGTCGGTCCCGGTGTAAGGAATAATCCCGCTATGAATCTCCTTAACTTCTTCCTGGCAATGAGGCATCGGCCCGTTTCGAAAACCCGTTCCCGGCGCCGCCGGTTAATGCGTTTTTGCGTGTTTGTATCGCAAACGAGTCTCACTAAGTAGATTTTCGCGTTGAAGTATCTCAAAGAAACTCTTAAACAAATACGGAGGAATATGAAACCGGATTAAATCATTTTGCAGAAAATGATTTCCTTGCCCGCTTGGGAGAAGCTAATCGCGATGTACACTGGTACGAATAACACTCTTTGACATACTCCTTTATTTCTCAACATTGCTACTGGAGACGTAGCCGAGAATTGGGAAAAATTGAATCTAAAGATTCATATTTGTAGAAAGAGATAGGAATAACTGTCCAAAAATGAGAAACGTTTCTAGCGTAAAAAGAGCTTAAAGCTGTTCATAAAAATTTTACAGATGTGACTAAAAATATTTACAGCCAGTATAAAACATACTTAAAAGGTGCAGTGTATGTGTTTACATTCTTCTAAAAAATATTACAATAAACTCTAAAAAATATTAGAATTTGTACATGCATTCTAAAAACGTGGAAGGATATCCGAGAGTTCATTTTTTTCAAGAGAAAATCTACAAAACTTTTGAATCCTATGTATGGAAATGATTTATTAAGATATTATTGAATATAAGTATCATTCTTATTATTATTATTATTATTAAATTAATGCGTTTGTGAGCAACGAGGAAAATGCACTCCAATCTCTCTCTCTCTC
>NW_012130066.1:1292166-1303642 GCF_000143395.1 Atta cephalotes
CAAACGCTTTTCCCGCCTTTTCCGCTCAATGAACTTCCGCTTTTGCGTACGACTTTGCAACTTTTGTTCATGAAAGGGGGTCTCGGCGAGTTATTTATAAATCACATTTACGTTGGATCGACACACAGTGGCGGAATATAGCCGCGAGTACATCGCACTCATCGTGCTGAGAGCTTAGAAGCACGCTCGATGGACGTGCGCCGAAGTACCGCATAACGCGATCGCATCGTCAGCTGACTGGACGATGACGAGTCGACATAAATTCCTGCGTGGACAACGTCACACGATACTTAGCTTTGCATTCCACCTTCATTTTTCTGCTTGTTGCCATTCTCTACGAATAAAAAAATATTGTTCGTAAACATTTGAGTATTTAACACGATGAAACTGGAGGAGAACCATTACTCAGAAACGCGCGGAAAAAAAAAGAGAGAAAGAGAAGAATAAAATACGTTTATTGATACTCAAGGATAAGTCTTCTAAAAATGTAAAACATAGCTAGTGTTGATAAACAAAACATATGATAATTTAATACGACAATAAAATAAAATAAGACAATACAAAAGACAAAGAATGTATTTAAAGATAAGAATAGAAAATACAAACAAGAAAAGAAAAAGAAACCTGACAGCAATATAACACAAGATCCACAATAAGAAATAAATACAAAAAACAAAACATAAACAAATTTTATTTATATATGTATAAATAAAATTTATTTATATAAATAAAATATCTTATATATTTCACTTAAATATATATGTATATATAGAAAAAAAGAGAAAGATTTACATCATTATTCTCGCGTGTTAAAAATGATACGTTTTCGTGGCGCACGCCAGAAATACTGGAAAACAAGATTATTCGCCCGACAAACATTTCGCAAGCGAATTAAGATGCCGGTAAAATCAAGCAGCAGAGACGACGACGAGATACTTAATAACGCGAAAAGTACCTCAGCTCGATTTCTATGGAGGAGCTCTCGGAGCAACCTGATTTAACTCCGCCAGTACGTTATAGCGAAATCTATACTTCTAGAATTAATATACAGATCTCTCGAAAATGTTGTTTGAACCAAGATTTATCCTCAAGTGACGTTATACAGCCGAAGGAAGATCCTCCCTCTTTCTTTTCATTCCGAATCTGATACTGATTTTACGAGTTTATTTATGATACGCGTGTAAAAGAAATTCACGGAGTTTAGTTTCAATTACTCAATGAGGAAAATTATTCTATGCTAATATTTATCAACAAGTTTTCAACGTTTTGCTCCGAATAAATAGAAATAGATCTTACAGATTGCTATTATATATTACAGAATACAGTTTTTTATCATTTGTTTATGTGATTAAAACGTTCTTCTCTTCAATTTTTAAATTATTCTGAATCGGTAATCGTGAATCTTCGAGACCTTCCACAGATTCTGAATAAAACTACTGTGTACTCGTCTCCCCTCGGCATTCTCGCGAAGATGGACCATCTATAGGCATCCAAGTGCAAGGCAACGTCGTCGCGAGATGACGGCACGTATATTTTTTGCCGAGAGAGCTATCGAAGGAGAATGAAGATGGAAGGAAGAAGGAGAAATGACGAGGACGCCATCAGATGATGGCGAAGCCGTTATGAATATCCGCCTCGCTGAGACGAATGCCATACGATCCAGGATTCAGAGAACGCAAGAAAAGAGATAGAGGGACGAAGGAGAGCTAGAAAAAGGATGAGAGAAAGAAACAACAAGATAGCAGAGAATCGAAAGATACAGATAAGGTAGATAAAAGGAAGACAGAACCGACCTGAAGTTTTTCGATACCCGTATTTCGATAACTGTTTGATAAGACAAGACACTAAGAGAAACGACTTTTCTCGTGTAATCGTCGTTACAATTTAGACAGTTATTTTTCTTCGTGTCCTTTTCGAATCTGTTTTCTTGAAAAATAAATATCAATACAATTAACTAACAGTTGGAAAGTAAGCTTCTCACGAATTAAGAATGAAGAATAAAATTATGCGCCTCAATTAAGAAGTATGTGAAGTAAACTTATATTTGTGATCCATTTATTATGGCAGGTAATACTGACGACAAAGTCGTAGAAAATTAATTTCTCTCGACACTTCCAAGAAAATGACTCTGAATCAGACCATCGTGTGGAAAGTAGAGAACATTTTACTTTTACCCTTCTCATACTTTCATTATGTTCAACAAGTCGATGAGAAATGTTTTGACTTACGTATATTCTTTACTCTCTCTTTTTCTAGATCTTTCGAATCAAGAGCAGTAGAAATTTCGTGGATCATTGATTTCATTTTCATTATTCATTAAACGCTTCGTTATAGTAACAATGTCATTAGTTTCGCGGGCAAACTCCAAAGTTCATTACATAATTCGTACATCGATACGTACAAAAGCAGATTACAGATAGTATACATATACTGTTAGATATCAAAGGAGCAATGGTAACTCAATCCCTTGAGTTAAATTTGCTATTCTTAGCTTCTATGTATGTCAAAATATACATCAATCCACTTCTGTTTAATTTCGAAATAAACAATTAATGTATGCTTAGTAAAAAATTAACTAAATTTAAACATATTTTCTTGAATTAAATTGAATTAAATTAACGACATATTGAATCAATGGCTATAGACATGATTAAAAAAATAACTCTAATTGGATATAATTTGACATTATGAATACATCAACGTAGTAGAAAAAAATATATTTATTTTTATTGATATTCATAATATGATTTACATTTTATATAATAATTTACATATATTTTATGATTTATCTGTGCATTTTAATTCCTCTTATTATTCGTTATATTGTCAAATATTAATTAGATTGCACTATTAGGTAAAAAAATATATTTATGTTTATTGGTGCTTGCAATGTGATTTGCATTTTACATAATTCATATTTTAATTCATCTTATTATTCTTTTATTGTTAAATATTAATTAGATAATAATATATTGCATTACTATTTTTGGCCATGTGTTTTCTCTTTTTCTTTCCGCACAGCGAGGGATATCCTATATATGGTCACTATAAAATATCTTTCCGGTGAAGGGGTTAACGGAACAGTGTCCGGAACGACCGCTCGGCGACTCAGCCATATCATGATCCGACCCTGGAAGGAGAGGAAAGAGGAAGCGGACGGGGAACGAGAAGGGACGTGATCAGCCGAGTCATGAATGAAGTGACAAACGAAACGAGAAAGCCAGCGGCGGCGACGGCCGTTTCGCGACCTTCCGAAGCGTCACTTACGTGCCACTTTTCCTGCATCTCGCGAACCGAGCAATTCGCAAGACGAAGTCTCGTCGACGTTACACGCAACATGTCCCATCGCTATCACGATTAATAAATACGCTATATGATGATAGACGTATAAATTTAACTACTACTTGCGGACAATCTGCAGGATCTGCTTGAATCGCAGGAGACTCAAAATCATTAGCAATTGCACACGTGAGAAAACCTCTTGATTTTTTTTATCCATTTCGAAGAATGCTTGTGCATGTACATTAAAAATTAGCCAATCTATTGTCAGTTTCTGAGAATAAAATTATAGAATAGAATACTGCATGAGAATAAAACTGAAATGGAGAATTATATACCCGAATAGAATGTTAATATAAAAGATACATTCACACATGAAACTCTATTCTTAATATTTTTTCTTTAAAAATAGCTAGCCGAGTTCGCCAGTTCAAAGCTGTCTCTCAAACGAGCTGGAGACTCGAGCTCAAGATACGTCCCGGGTGACGTGTAGGGTGCTGAAAAATATTAACTCGGTCCTGCGACCGTTTCTGAGTCATCAAGCTTGAGCAACGGTCAACGGAAAGTTTCGGCACGGCCAGACGACAGAGAGCCGATAGAGGACGACTAAGAGGAAAGGAGAGACACGAGGAGAAAGAAAGACAAACAGACAGACAGACAGACAGACAGACAGACAGACAGGCAAGCAGACAGGCAAGCATGAGAGACAAGTCTCGGCGTCGTGCCGCGCCACGCCGTGCTTAATCCGCTCGAGAGCGAAATTACTGTAGGACGAGATCAGAATGGACAATAGCTTAGAAGTTGTAGGTAATTCCGCATGGGTAATTATTGTGCGCAAGCTCGCGCACGAAAGTCTCCCTTTCGTCTCGGGATGGATTTTGAAAATCTGAACGCGAGCAGGCTTTAATTTATCATAGCGACCGCGAGAGCGGCGCGTTATAAATTAAAGCCTCTTTCCCTCTCGTCTTTTCTTGTGTCTACCTCCTTCTCTTTCTCCACCTCTTCCTCGTGCGGCTGCTATATGATTTATTCCGCGAGGCAACGTGTCCAACGACGCGCGTGGACCTGAGACCACCGACCACGGCGTATTCTCGAAAAATAAACTCGACTGTCGTCTCTAATTAGCCGAGTAGATTTGGCTGAAGAAGAGGACAAAAACGGGGAGATCCCAAGAATAATTTGGAGCAACGTGCTCGCGAGCTGTTGTCTTCGTCTCTTTTTTTTCCACTTCGAATTTTCGACTGATGCTACTGGGAGATACCATATACATTTCGATTTAGGCTCAAGTTATTCATTATCTCTTTTCAATTCTTCTTATAATTGGGAAAAGATGAGACATAAGTTAAACCTCGATTAAGAGTTAACCGTCAGTTGTGAAATTGGACCTAAATCGAAATATCACGAATGATCGTGATATCTCCCAGTAGCATCAGTCGAAAATTCAAAGTATGCAAAAAAAGGAAACGAAGACAACAGCTTGCGAGCACGTTGCTCTAGATTATTCTTGAGAGTTAACCATGAGTTGTGAAACTGGGCCTTAGAAAATTAAATGATACTTTATAAACGATGATAAGTCTCATGCTGTTATATCGCGCAAACTGCATCTTCTTTTACGTATGGAAAGAACGGTTTTGATAAAAAGTAATTTGATCAAAATTGTTTCAAAAAATTTAATACAGATTTGGATACAGATCTGAAAATAATTGGATTTTATTGGATCATCAAAATAATTATGTAGCTTAAACTGTTTACTAGAATGTCAAAATTTTTTGCAGCATGCTTGTGTCCTACAAAATTATTTTCGGATCAATACTAGAAAATTGCTTATTACGGTCGAAACTGGATCTTCGTTGCTTTAAAATAATTCAATTACTAACTACACTATTACATATATTAGGTGTAGTAAAAAGAAATCTATTATTTTTCCATTCAATTTCATGCAAAAATAATGGATTTCTAATATATATGTACTTGCACATATTCTATATTGTAGTCTTCTTAGAACTGCGCGTCGAATTGTTTTTCTGGACTATAAACGCAATTAAAACTATTCTAGTAATCGCACTATATATGCAAGTACATATATAGTGTATATTAGTAGTGCAAGATTGAATTATTTTAAAGCAATAAAGATCCAGCTTCGACCGTAATAGGCATTTCTAGTATTAATTGTGTTTCTCATGCGGTCTAAAATAAAGATTCTTATAATATTGTTTATTTTCGGATTTATAACTAAATTTTTAGATACCTCGGTAAAATCTTTTTTTTTTCTTATAACTTTCGAGAATGTTTTTCTGAAATAAGCTATTTGAAAACATGGTCATCTTCACGAAATGTCACGTCTCGGATCAATCTTCTTTGTACTTCGGAGGAATTCTTGGAAAGACGAAAGTTTCGCTGACCCTTCGTTTTTCAATCATCGACGTAGACGATTAGAGAGTAGATCGAAGTTTCAAGGCCGGCAAGGCCGAGAATCGGTCACCAGGAAGGGGGAGAAAAAGGAGGGGGGGAGGGGGACGAACGATGGACTGCCATCCCTTTGTAAGGAGAACGAAATCGTTGCCACCGTTGCGAATTCGGCAAAAGGATTCGAGGCGAAATCCCGTAGCGAGATCGGTAAAATCAGAGCGGACGATACAAAACAGGAAAGCAATTCACGAAAAGGGCTTCCCCTCGATCCCCTCGAATGTGTGCTCGATCCTCTCGCCGAGCTCTTCCCCGAGGCGCACATAAAACGTGTAACGCTTAGTTGCACATCAAGCTCATCGACGGATACTAGCAAGACTTTATTGTAACCTACTTACGTCGAATTTCACGCGCGACGCAGATTCCCAGAGATCGTTCGTTTCTCTCTTTCTCTCTTTCGCGTTTCACTTTGTAATAGCGCAACTACATACGATATGCATACGTCCTGATTTTCCGAACTTTGTCTTCGCGTTTCTTGTTCGATTGTTTTGTTCACACATTCCAATTTCTCGTTCTATCTATTTTGTTTGATATTTTTATCGCAATTGTGTACAGCTATTATTTATAGAAGTAACTAAAAAAAATTCTTTGTGTATATTATTTATCGCATGAGTGAATATATTTATTATATTTATGTTACATAACGCTTTTCAGGCTTTCACGAGTATTAGCTTCAAAGATATCAGAAGGTTTGCAAGTTATCGCTCGCATCTGTTATTTATGTTACAATTAAACAGATGTAAGATTCATTGTTTCTTATGCTTTTATGATTTTATGCTTTTTACGTTTCCTTATCGAGTATTTTACAACAGGAAGCTTTTGCTGTGGGATGCTTTTTGGAATCATAAAACGAAACAGTGAGATAGAGTTGAGTACATATTGAAATTTAGATATGACGGCATTGAAGATTACGGCAGAAAAGTATATTTAATATATATGAATTAAGATGGATACTGTGGGGATTGCGTTGTTCTTAAATGAGTGATCGCTCAACCATGACCGGTGGAGAAATTGCAAAAATTTTCGATTCTCTTCTCGCTCTATTTAAGGCGAGGATATTGCATCGTATCGCTGATTCAATTTTTTCTAAGTTCCTATTGCGTCTCTCGTATTAGAATGTGTTAAACATTTGCAGTCCCTGCCAATAATGATTTGCTAATTCAATTTCCTGGAATTTATGTAAATCAAAGAGAAATATTATTTAGAATAGTTATTGTGTAATAGTTATTGTGTTACACTAATAATTAGATTGTTGTTACAATCTACATTTATACATCAAGTTATTTATTTTTACTTACATAAGTTATTAAAGAGAACTTTTATATAAGTCATTAAGAATAAATCGTGTGTAAAATTAAAACGAACAAGATATTAATGAAATTGTTCTGTAGTTAAATTATTATTATTATGTTTATATATACGTGTATACACACATTTAATATTCCTCTACGTATTTTTGGGACATGTTAAATGATTGAGACTAATACTTCCACGTTCGAGTGTTCAAAAAAAAAGAACAAATAAAATTAAACCATACAAAATATTAAGAAGTTTTTTCAACTTCAATTAGAGATTAGTTTTCATTAAAGATTTGCCTATAAGCTAAAGAAGCTATATCTATATTGCTTAAAGTATAACGAATTAAAAGAGAGCATTTTTATTTTTATTTTATCTATTATGAAAAGTCGAAAGAAACATATGAGAAATTTTAATATTCTCTAAGGAATATACAAGAAGGAAAACGTTAGGCATTCGTTCCGGATACAAGGCTGGTTACAGCAATTGTTGAAGCGCGGCAGCTAATTCTCTGTAGAGGCCTTTAATCTCACGCAGTCTCAACCCGATTCCCGCATCTTCTTTCAGCATTCGGTTGGAGTCCTTGAATGTCTCTCCCGCATTATGGCATTGAGCGAATAACGTATTCGCACACAGACAAGTGAACACAAACGGATCGTCGAAACAGGCTACATCGCCTATAAGAACTTCGTAGAAAATGAGAAAACACTTTCAAAGGTGACTTCTATCAACCTCCCCCTTCTCTCTCTCTCTCTCTCTCTCACACACACACACACACACACACACACACACACACACACACACACACACACACACACACACACACACACACACACACACACACACACACACACACACACACACACACCGCTGCATTATACGATATGCATAAAACAGAGCCTTAATGCAAAGCATCTTTTAATGCATTCTTAAACATCAAATGCAAAAATATAATATAGACAATTATCCTTTCTGCCTTTAACCCTCTTTTACTAAAAGGGTACAACTCTCGACTTCGTCTATTTTGCAATGTCCATGCATTATTTAACAAAACAAGTTTCATGATATATATTATTTATAGAAAGTGCAAAAAATATTCGTACAGAGAAATTTGTATATAAAAGTCTTATTTGTATAAATAAATATTAATTATTAATTTTTTATAATGAGAGCACGCTTCGCCTATATAATATAAACAACTTCGCGTATTCGTATGATCTTAGAAGTTAAATTTCTTGACTATAAAAATATCTTTTGTGTGTCTAAATAAGAAATTGTTCATTTTCTCTTACTATTAAGATAATGTATTTTAGTTATTATACATCTTTTTAGGTAAAATAATTTTGAGATATATCAGTTTATTTATTCTTTGTTAATAAATTACTAATTAATGTTTACTTTTTCAAAAAGAGTTTTTTTTTTAATATATCTCCCCTGTAATATCGCCTTCATTAATATTTTTTGTATTTACTATACTGCTTTTTATCCATTTTTTTACACCCATTTTTGTATTTACTATACTGCTTTATATCCATTTTTTGATTAAATGAACAACAAATAAAATAGCATGGGGTTCCATCCTTACTTTTCATGAAAATTTACTTTAGGAGGATTAATATTATTTTCATCCACGCGCGGTAACTAGCTTCGTAGTTTATACTAGGCCCTTCGCTTTACGAATATTGTATAAGGGTTTCATTAGAATCAAACTCCGCGAGATTGGCGAGGTTCTCTCGTCGGTGCAATCGCACCGAACTTGAAGAGTCTCCTCTCCTGAGTACATGCAGCCTCCAGTGTGCAGTACGGGACATTACGTACGTACACACGAGACGAGCGGACTCTGCATCTGGGTCGTCTTTAATTATTCGCGAAGCTATTCTGACTGTGACGAGCATCTCGAGCGATGGGATTTGATTCCTCGTCGTTGCCATCCCTTAACTTAATGCGCGATCTATGGTCGTCGTCGGGTCTTATAAAAATCTCGCTCTCTCTTTTTCTCTTTCTCTTCTTTCTCTTCTTTTTCATCGTGTATCACGAGTACGTTATGCGACGTTTATTCTGCAAATTGTTACCTCGCGGCGTAAAGACGAAAATATGTCAATGGCCGAACGTCCGAGTCAACGCCCGTTCATCGATCTTTTTCGAAACAATGTATGCCGTTTTTAAAAGTGACGTAACCATTTCCAAGAGCATCGAAATAATTATCATTTTTTATGAATTATTATCGCTATATATATATATATGCAAGTAGTTCTTTCTCTTCGTGTAAGTAACTAACGAATAAGCCCAGCATCAGGCGGTAAGGAAAGAGCCGCGAATGAGCGATTCGAAAGGACGCGCGGTGGTTGCACTTTCGACCCATGACCCTCGGGTCAGGTTGCAACCGATTTAATTTCAAATTTAAACGCCGTTTGAATTTAAATTTAACCGGTGCCCGATTTCACGTTGTGGCTCATCGAAGCAAAATCCAAAATAGTGTGAGTATAATTCAGGTTTATTCTTCGCATCGGGCCAGAAACCACAAAGTTAAGCGCGTGATCGTTTCGATATTAATCGATTTTAACGAATGCTATATGCATTCTCTCGCGATGACTTCTCGATATGCACGATCCAACAGTAAAACGCATTCCACAAAGTTATTGCTTTATAATACAATATATATCGTAAATTGTTTGATTATTAATAAATTATTAATCAATTATTAAGATGTTAAAAATAGAGACATATCACATAAAGTGACATAAAATAGCATATTATGTCAAATATAAATTTTGAAACGCAGCAAATTTATGTAAATGAGCCACTTATCATATTTCAAAAATAGCCGACAAAATGGAGTGGCTTGACTACAATTTCAAAGTGTATATCACATGTACAGTATATCGATTTGGAGCAAGATTTCGGTTTTGCTAGTCTCACACGCCACTTTTAAAAATAATACACTATCCATGTGTAGCTAAGTATATCGATATAAATTTGTCAGTGTATATAATTTCTGCGAAAATGTGCGATTTGGATTTGTGACGGCGACAGTGCGCCAGGATTAGAGCGCGATCGATAATAAAGCTAAAATGTCATTTTGCAAAAGTGGCTCGCGGCGTAATTTTCTCCGATGACTTTCCGAAGAACGATATTACGGATTCTGCAGGGAGAGAGCGCGAACTTTTAGGGAGTGGCGCATCGTTCCCTTCGGTAAAAGACATCAGCCGATTCCGAGAACTGCCGGAAAGAGAAATGGAGAGAGAGAGAGAGAAAGAGAGAGAGAGAGAGAGCACTCTCAGACTATTTTCCTACCCGCGTCTTCTCCTTTTCCGCGTCTGTCTCACAACACGAGTTCACGCATCGCTTCGATCTCGCAAACTCGCGAAACAAAGTGCCGGCTCGATGCTACGGTGCGGAAAGACAGACGGTGCGCTTCTCTCGTATATATGTTAAATATTTCGCGGTCTTGTCCATTGTTCTCCCGCCGCGTGAATTGACTTTATTGGCTTTCGACTCGGTGTGCCGAGTAGGATTCGAAGTGTTCCCTATTTGTCCACGTATGTCGTACGATGTTCACGAGGGATAATTCTGACTCCGTGATAGATACCGTATCGGAATACCTACGGTTCAATTTCAACGAAATCTTGACATCTTGTCCCTTATTCGCCCAAGTATTTTATAATTAAATTGCTATCAAAAAAGTTTGGCTATGAAGTTTTGTGTTTTTTCGCTAAATCAATTAATAAAGTATACTCACAAAAAATGAACTCTGGACTATTACTTGTCTCTTATTAAATATCAAAAATAAAATAATTCAACATTCAAAATAGCCATCTTTAGTTTTGATAAAAGTGTTTCAGGAATGTTTCAATCATGATTGCATAAATATCCATTGGATAATCTTCCAGGTAGGCAATAGAGCGGTCTTCAGTTCATCAATCAATGAAAGTTTATTAGTTTGAACTATTTGATATTTAATATAAAGTACAACTAATACTCCAGAGTTTTTTGAAATATACTACTCAAGTAATAAATTGACGTTATCGTCATTTTAATGTTAAAATACTGTCTTTAATATTATTTTAATCAATTACTTTAATTTGTCAAAATGACAAATACGTCAGTTTACTATTTAAATAAGGATTTGATAAACACAAAATTTTGTCATACAAATCTTTTTTTTTCATCCTGTATATACACAAAATTATATCCAATCAAATCCATTAAAAAAAAAAATAAAATAAAGAAAATAATTTGCTCAAGTGATTAAAATAAAACAGAACATGTAAATGAATTATATTATTATATAATTACTCGCGAAAAAGATCTTGCATTGACTTTGATGATCATTTCTGTTTATTTTTTATTTTGTTTGGAAGTCTTAATTTCTTTGTTATTGAAATTTATTATTCTTTATGTTTCATTAGATAATAAAGTGTACACACGCGCACAC
>NW_012130066.1:1303662-1305326 GCF_000143395.1 Atta cephalotes
GGAGCAATCCAATTCGCACACATTTCTAATATAAAAATTGCTTATGGTAGCACAAGAAAAAAAATTCTGTTTGCATTCCCTAATGTGCTCAGAGGGTTAATGTAATGTACGGCGATCATATATATAAATACTTTAACACCGTACGATATTACCGTAGCGTTGCTGAAAATAACCATATATGAAGTATTCAGCGGCTTGAAGCGAACGATAAGACATAAATCGTTGCGTTTTTATCGATCATTGCGCTCTACATCGCGCACAATAGTGTCAGCTCCTCCATTATTACGCGTTCATTATAGATCGGAATCTTTAGCGTCCACCTAAATCCGTCATTATCCGTATCTGCTGTGCCTCAGCATAAAAATTACAACGTCGAAACATGCAACAGGTTCACAACGATTGCCCCCTCGTTTAGTTCACAACAAAGATGATTTCGTGGCGGATCCTAATTTATTTTTATTTTCCTCAGTAATGACACACACTTCCTAGACATTCACAATTAGTTCGAAAGAATAATGATTAGTTTTGCCATCAAGCCAAAATGTGATATTAAAGTGAAGACTTTTGAAGGACAAGATTTTTTTTACAGATGTCTACATGAGTAACAATTGTGCTAAAGTATTAAAAAATTTAGCTAGATATAGATCTAAAAATAATTTTAATAAACCATCAGAATGATTATGTAGGACGCTTGATTATGTAGGAAACATAAAAAGCAATGTTTCAAAGTTTTGACATTTTAGAACGTTCTATATAATTATTTTGATAGTCTAATAAAAGTTATTTTCAGATTTATATCTACACTGAAAGAAAAGATTGGTTGCCGCAGCAAATTAGATGATTAAATATGCAACTTTTGCATGGTTAAATATCCAATTTTTGGTTGCTGCAGCAAATTAAAAATGCTATGTCATATTTTACCATCTAATTTGCTGCAACAGCCAATCTTTTCTTTCAGTAGTTAAATTTTTAAATACTTTAGTCGTTCTTTCCGCGTACACAACAGAGGGCATTCCATTTCAAAATATAAAAATCGACACAAACGTCGTTTCATCTTTCTTGACATTCCATGAGTAACAAAGACATAATATATACTTGTGTAGACTTGTGTCACCAAATGAAAAGCACCCACAATGTATATAATCTGAAAAGTGCACGTTAAATTGTTAGGAAACGGGATTCCGTACAGTAAGTTCCAAGATATAAATGATGAGCGCGACGATAAGTGCGACCGCGACCAGATAAGACGCTCATCACGGATTTTTCGCGGAGGGGGAAAGAGAGTAAGTTAATATCCGGTCTCTTTTTCCCGGAACTCTGATACCACGAATAATCGGTGCTAACCGGCCGCTAGAGAGACCGCACCGCCATGGACCGGCACGGAGTCGGCACGGCTGGCACCTAAGCGCATAGCTAGTCGACCTGCATCCACGGATATGCAGGATTCCGGCGTCGACGGACCTCATACCACTGGAATGCACCGAACGAGCTACAGGCTCCATACTCCATTCCCCGGCGCCCCCGAACCCCTGGCTCCGGCACGCGCTTCTTCTTTCACCTTTCTCCCTCCAACGCCTAGTCGAGCTCTCTCTCTCTCTCTCNCNCTCTCTCTCTCTCTCTCTCTCTCTCTCTCTCTCTCTCTCTCTCTCTCTCTCTCTCTCTCT
>NW_012130066.1:1307287-1311579 GCF_000143395.1 Atta cephalotes
TCTCTCTCTCTCTCTCTCTCTCTCTCTCTCTCTCTCTCTGCCGTTATTCCCCTTTTCTTTTCGCGGCCTTCTTCGTGACCGCTTACCAGTTACCACTCAGGACGTGTTAATGGCTTTGGCCAGCCACTTGGGTTACCAAGCGCGAATCTCGTGTCACTTCTCCGGGTTTTTGACCGGGTTCTCGCGCCGATCGATCGACGAGTTGGTCGACCAAGAGAAACGCATCACGAAAGTTTCCAAACGGGCTGTTATCCTCGTAACTTTGTCGTCAATAATTGTGCCAGTTTGTCGTTAATCGTAACGCAATTAAAAATAAGAGATCTCTGGATTAAGTTTCCGGACGTAATAAAGCCACGTCGAATTAATTTTAGACCTTACTTCGATAAAACTCTAGTCTGAGATACCAGTCGCAAGAATACGTGAATATAAAATTGCAAAATTTTAGCGAAAGGAGTTCACGATGTTCTTTGGATTTGGCACTATATTGACGCACAGAATGACTTGGAAGAGTATGCTCCAGTCTCGTGGAAAATTACCACTTTTCAAAATTACTAAAACTGCTTCAATAAGGCAGAATATGATGCATTTGACCTCATTGCGTCCCACAGTTACTCAATTTTCAAAACATCTTGAACAATTTCGAGAGATGGTTCCAAGACATAAAGCCTTCTCTTTGTCGCGCGATCGGCGTGTGCCCATTTTACTCGTCTCTCGTTCAATAACCGAAGAGATCACGTGACGAACCCGCGCCTCACGCAACGAGATTGAATCGGTGAATGATTTATCCGCAAAGAATTCAAAGAATCGACAACGAAGAGGTTCTATCGCTACGATGGACTCTCGCATTCCGCATAATTGCCATATATCGTCGTCGATCCATAAATAGCGACGCGACGGAGCCCTGACATGTTCTCCCGCCCCCGCCATTCACTTTATTGCTCTTCGATCGGGCACGATCGATCGCGCGCGTATCGTTATGGATAAATCGCGGCGCCTCGCGAGACTGCGTAATCACCTGACGATTGATGGCGCGCCATCGTTACCTCTCTCGTAACATGCCGATAAAACGCATGGCATCGACGACGCGATAGCGCGCCGCGTGTTTTATCAGCTCGAGATGTGAGACGTGCACGCGTTCGTCGATACAATTCGTCCGTCGGGAATACAGATCGTCGTTCACCTACTACAGCATCCGGATCCGGATCAAGCGAGTGAACAAATGCGAACAAACAACTTGCTCGAATAAGGAGCGAACAACCCTTGAAGGGAAGGAGGAATTACTTCGTATTTGTTAGGATTTACCATTAGATATCAAAGAAGCAATGTTAATTTAATCTTTTGAGTTAAATAACGTTTCGATATGTTTAACCTTCATGTGTAAAATATCAAAATGTAAATGTCGAAATATAAGTCAATCCCTTTCTACTATAGTTAGTTTCAAAGTAAATGTCCATATTGACGTGTGCACTTAAATAATAAATTAAATTTGAGTCAAATGTAATACATTTTCTTGAGTTAAATTGTTTAATTCCATTGTTCTAGTTAAATTAACGACGTATGGAGAAAGAGCACAGTAGCGATTTATTTAAATAATTAAAAATAATTGAAATTGAATAATGTTTAACAATGCTCGCTCGCTCAATCCGGCTTTCTTTATATCGATCGCGATCGTTATATCGATCTCGAATGCACGTACGCAATTGTCGCGTGATCTAATCGGAAGGTGATCTAATCGGGGATTAGTCGAATAATGCAGAATCGCTTGGTAATAAATATCCTTGATTACTCAGCGCACCTTATCGCGCTGCGGTCTAACATTGCCTGTTATTTCCGTCAGAGTTGCCAGATGAGGCGACATGTCGCCTTTTAAACAACTTTCTAAATTTCTTGGAGTGAAGAAATTTAGAATCGCTTGCTCCAAAAGAATTAAAATATTGCCACAAGATGAAAAATTTGTACACTTGAATAAGAGTAGCAAATTTTCATTCTTAGAGTGAAATTTCACTTCAAGAAATTTAGAGTGCAATCTTGCAATAGATCTGTTCTTTTTAGTTGATCTTCTTGCATAATTCATTTTTTCTTCTTTCATGTTGAAAAGAAAAGGAAAAAAAGAACTGAAAGAAATTTGGTTAAGAAAACAGGTCTATTCATCACAAGTTACCTTTTAAGCGACCATGAGCAACATGTCGCCTACATCTTGCAAATCTGATTTCGAACAGAGCCTATGACGCGTCATCGATGTTACGGAATCGAAATGAAATTTCCACGATGCGGTAACTTTTTTTATAAGCTCCATTTATGGAATCTGTATTCTTCCATGTCCATTCCGCCTCGGAACAATCTAAATTCTTGTTCTTCTTGAAATGTCGTTTCTCGCGTAGGTCCCATTTTTATCTCCCATGGAAAAAATATCGTGTAGTAATTCTAAATATTCAAAAATTATACATATTTTTATGATGTTTTGTTGCAAAGCTAGAATATGTATTTGTATTAATTATATAGTACAAATTACAATTCGTGTTATAAGATAATTTTGTTTTGAATTTTATTACCGACATAGAAATTTGTTATGTATTTATAATTAAACTGTTAATTATTATTATAGCAATTAATTATATTAATTAATAAGAAATAAAATGTATGTAATCTTTTTGAAGAAAAATATTGTATAATTTCTGCTATAATCAGTAGATCAGTAGATCAGTATTTATTTCAGAATAACAGGAATTTCATTATAATTTTTATTATAGCTTCTTCGTGTGTGCATGTCTTTCAAGGTTAAATCTGGCAGCAGAGTAGATCGCAAAGAAGGTTCATACTTCATGAATCTCAAGCTATCGTGACGAGTTTTCTCCTTCCCATCCTTCACATGATCTGATGATTTCGCGACGTTGTTTATTCGTTCACGTTATAATCGCTCGATAACGGAAGGTAAACAATCCACGTAGTCCTTGCGCAAATAAATACTATCAGCTTCTTCGTTCGAAAATTTTAACGTCAGAAACATAACGTTTAGTCTTATCACGATATTATTTACATTCGATAATTGCGATCAAATCGCTTATCGATTTGGTTTTAGTAAATGGTGCCCAAATAAACTTCCACATGGAAAAAACGGATACCTGAAGTATCTAAAAATTTAATTAGATATAGATTTGAAAATATTGTTGTTAGATTATCAAAATAATTATGTAGGACGCTCAAGCTAATTGCTAGAATATCGAAATTTTTTGTAATATTGCTCATCATGCTTGAGTGTTCTACGTAATTATTTTTATAGGCCAACAAAATTATTTTCAGATCTGTAGTAATGTGTATCTAGATAAATTTTTAAATACTTTAGCAAAATTGTTTCTTCTGTGCAACAAAATACGCGTAAAAATATGAGGAAGTTTCGATAGAAGATTACAACTAGATTGATGGAATTTAATCCGGAAGATTCGATTCCAAATCCCTAAATAGTTTCAGAACGGTATTTGAGAAATGAGAAAAATGTTGCATGTTATTGAGAAAGATAACGTTCAACCGCATAATAAATATATGATAAATAAGTGTATAAATAGGTACGTAAATATGATAAAATAAAATTATTTATGATCGATAGTATTATCGAAAGTATTATCAAAAAAATGATAATAAAATTGCTTTTCAAATTATTCTCCCTAGTATATCATTTTCTCAATATAAAATGTATTATAAATTACAATATTAAATAAAATAATTAGTAACATTTATACAATAAGATTAGATCAATTTAAGTCCGAGATAAAATTCAAACTGTAAGTACAAAATTTCTAGACATCTATTTGTCTTCAATAAATATAGATATGTATATTCTCATTTGCAGGTTATCAAAGAAGCTACAAATGCCGGAAATTGAAAGTTTCCACAGTTTGCCTTTCCTTCTCCTTCGCCGATAATCGGTAAACGACGTTCCAATAGCATTTTCTTATAATCAAAATATAAAGAAACGTTCATCACGTCTCGCACAAAATGTGAGAATATCTGAACAAACGATATACGCTAGTAACTTTATTTTCAGATCATCATGGCGCCTTGATTGATACAAGAGCATAATATGCTCCTTTTCAGTAAAGGATAAGATAAAGAATCATTCCAAATTCAGAAAAACTTTGAAAAGTTTACATGATGAGAGATAGAATTAACTGGTGCAGCCTGATAAGCTATCAGTGTTATAGAATCTCATATCTTGTCGTCACGATTATAGCATCGTAAAATTTTTATGATGTGATAATCATTGATAATAATTATATATTTATATAACTAAGTAT
>NW_012130066.1:1312065-1334681 GCF_000143395.1 Atta cephalotes
AATAAGTGTAGCGTAAGATAAATAAAATTTAATTCATTTTTAAAAAAGGATTATTCGCAAGAAAACGTAAACTTTGACATAGCATGGAACTTTAGGTAAATCATGACAACGGAGGTCTTACCTCGTTGATGTGCTTGTAGGTCTTGATGAGGTCGACGCTGAGTTTCCTGAGGGGCGCCGTCGCTGGATCGCGAAACCTGTGGGGTATCCTGGCCTGCATGGCGTGAATGTCCGAGGGGGTCTCCTGGGGAACTCCGCCGGCAGCCCCGCCACCCGCGGCACCGGCTCCACCGCATACCGCGGAGGGCATGGGCTCCTCGGCCACCAGGCGCCCGTAAAGGGGTGCACCGCCGGTCCCCGTCCTCCCGCTCACTGAAAGCACCAGGAGACAAACGGATCAATGCATGGCGACGGTCGAAGAGTACTCACTTTGATATACCCCGCGTGCACGTTCGGCCTTCGAGCACTGATGGGAGGGGGAGGGGTATGTACACGGGGAAGAGGGTTACTATATCGAGCTTCTGCTCAATTAAGTTCTGTTCGCTGCTTCCTTACTGTTACATGCGACATCGGACACAATTATATCGAGACATGCCACGTCGAGATCAAAATGAGACATGGTTACCCCGCGAAAGCAGAGAGGTACATGATAGTTATTATGATCTTCGACTTTTGAGTCTCGCAAACATGACTCTCTAATAATGCTCAACTTTTGACTTTTAACTTCAAATCGACATTTCCAATTCTGTTATTTTCAATTAATTAAATCAGTAATTCAAATTCAGGATCAATTAAGATTTTACTAATATTAATTTAACTAATATTATTTTAATGGCTTTATAGAAAGATCAGTGCTTTAACATTAAGACTTAGTCGCCAAGGAACGGTGCATAATGTAGTTCGTTCAGAAATATTAATTAATATTTTAAACTTATAAACTATAGGCAGAATAAAAGAAATCTTGCTGTCTTAATTGTGCTTCTATTAGAATTAATATTAAAATTATTGATTATCATCAAGTATCAACTCTAAAATCCTGATGACAAAAAAATAAATATATAATACGTAAGAGATTATTATTCAGTATAATTATATGCTCATACACACACATAATATTGATTTTTTTAATCTGCAATGTAATTGCAGCGAAAATTTAACTAGTAGCTTTGCAATATACCGTGAGAAATGGATCAATGCATGACCGCGAATTTATGATCAATATTTGTATTTGATGTGTAATATTGACATTTATCTGTTAAGTTTCATCATTAGATAATTAGATTCGTGTAGTAATTAGGGAATATCAGTTGCAAGTTGTTTTGATCGATGCTGCGACGCTAAGATGTGAGATTATTGTGTTTGCAGTGACAAATAAAACGGTTGCAGACTTGATATGTAGCATGAAACTATTTGATTAAAATTAAATATGCATAAACGAATATATTGTTCATATAATATATAAAATATAATTATATAAAATATAATTTTTTTATTATACTATATATATATATATATATATATATATATATTATTTATACTATATATTTATACTATATATATATATAATATACAATTTTTTATATACAAATAAATTATTTAAAATTTATCTACTTTTGAGAAAATATTTTGTTACTATAATTTTATTTTTATCGTATGTTATTTATGATAATAATAATAATTTATCTTAAATGGATAATGTATCATTACTGACTTGTTATGCTAATTATCATTTCTCTCTTTATCTTTTAAACAGAACATAAAAGTATGTTATTAATGACATAATATATATAGACATTTCATCTTAATTTAAAATTACGCACGCGTACAAAAAATATATTCAATAAAAACAGACTTGAAAGAGACAAATATAAATAATTTAATAAAACATGAAGACAAGACAGTAATCAACAAATGTGTCGTAAAGTCTCTCGCAAGTCTCGCTAGAATTATCATGTACTATGCAATAATGCACATATTTTATATTGCTCACATTTCATATTTTTAATAATTAACAATCATATTAAGTACTAATTTGAAACAATATTTAAGGAGGGTAAAACGACAATCGGAGGAATATTTTCTTTCGCTGCGGAAGATCGTTTGGTCCAAAGCTCTTTTTAATAGTCGACGTTAAAGCCGCAACGTAATTAGCATCAGAAAAATTTCGCGGAGTCGCGTGGCCGCGAATGAATACGCGATTAAAACCACCGCTGCTTCTCCGAAAACAGAATTGGTTTTGTTGAAATTACTCCCGAGTAATCCCGTAATAATATCAAGGTACGTTAAATCTAACCCTTTTGTGATCTATGATAAGTTACTCTCTCATTAATTAAGTTTTTCTTAAGTTCTTTCTAATCCTTCTCAAGCTGTCTTTTTTAATAATAATATCGTATACGCTTCTTCTATAAATCGCGAAGAGATTCTCCTTGAAAACTAATGTACAGCATTAGCTTTTCGCGAGTAACTTAAATGGCTCCTCAAAAATAATCAATAAAACACAAGACGACTTTGAGATTCCCTTAAGCACAGGGGATGATTGCGGAGGACGAAGAGCGATTTGTGACGATTCCTTCCATGAAAAGTGAGGTGAAAAGTAATTCATCCGAATCACGACAGGGTGGGGAATTGCGATACGTTCGAGGAAGCATGTTGAAGAAACTTGTGCTGATTATTTCTATAACGATCCACCGTAGAAATAGAATAGTACAATCTGTAGCGGAGCTTTTCTCCATAAAACGAAAAGGCAAATAGAGTCTTTTTCGCATTGACCCATTCACGGAAAAATATTCGTCGATGAAAAGCATTCGTCGACGCCTTGATAACCTCAGAACGTAGAAAAATTGGTTCCTGTACAGCGTTAAAATTTATACGCACGTCTCGTGGAAAACGCGTACATTTATACTACATATGTGCGGTATAAAAAGTACATGTAAAATTGAAAGGAGGAATGTGAAATGGGATTCAAAAAGATAGTATCCAAACGCTCGATTTCTTCTCTCCGAATGCCTCGGCGCATGCCAGCGGTTTCACTTAAGTATTTTCATCAGCGGTTGAAACGAGAGCTCTTTAAGGTGCTCTTGGGCACTCTTCACGGCGAGGACGAACGCTCTTGCGGTAGGAGAGGCGAGAACAAAAGCGCGCAAATGCGAAAGCATCGATAATTAACAATTCCGCCGGTGAACGGACCATCCTCGTTCTTCCCTGTTTTTTTCTTTTTTTTTCCGACCAGTAAAAAAGCGACTCGTCCGTTACGTTTGCTTCCGCGCAAAAAAGTGCAATGCTGCATATGTATGCGATATTCATGTAGTAAAGTAATGCGAAATGATGTGTCAATGACACGTAAATCGTATGTTTGTAAGTCCTATTGAATCGGTAAAACAGATGACTTTAGGATCCCCCTAAAGGTTAATTTAATCTTCATCGTTGCCAATTCAATCTCGTTCTGGCAATTTATGCGAGCAAGCTGCAAAAGCCACCCCGTGGGAAAAATGAAACAAGCTGATATTTATTATTTTGTCGGGCTTTTGAAAGAATCAAGCGCTCGCGCGAGTCTCCAATTCAGGTTGGGGAATGAGACGGAAGAAACCTAAATCTTGCGGAATAAAGAGGGTACAACAGAAGTGTCGATAATTAACAAGAAGGGACGAAATGTGCGTTATGCGTCCCGGAGAATCGGGGTAACAATGGTCATTAATTTTGACGTATGACTTCTCGTCGTTCGTCATCCGCTTCGGCACCCGCTGAAGTATTTACTGTCATTTTAACGACCCTGTTAGGTGACGTGGACCGGCTTAATGCCGACCGCTTGGTGTTAACGTGAAATAGCACCCTTTTAGGACCATTCAAGCGAGTTTCACTCTTTTAGCCTTTTTTAGCGCAGTTGTAACGAATCGAAGTTACTCGACTTGTTTTTTCTTACTTTCCTTTTCACGTAAACGTAAATAAGTGTTACGTTAACGTGAGATCATCTGAATGCCCGAATAAAAATATATATTTGTTTTTTATTTTTAATAAAAAATATAATTCAATTTCACGATTTTTAAACCATGTCGATTTACGCGTTATTGACGACGAACGAAATTCTCTCTTTCGAAAAGTCCGACAGTAAATAGCAGAGTGGGTGTTCCGCCCAGTCGTACCTTGAATGCCTCCTTGAAAAGCCTCTCGAGTAGAGAGGAAGAACAAAGAGAGCGCTATAAAATATACTCCGGAAGCAATTTAATTGTTTTTGCATATAGATTGAATCGAGCCGGCCAAAAAGAAGTTTTATTTGCATGCATTTTCGATACCGATCAACCAATTCATCATCGTATATCGTATCATTTGCGTTTCTTTCTGGATATCAGTAAAATAAATTAAAAGAAATTTTTAGATAAGAAATTGAATTATCTCGCAATATTTTTCAAATAATTGTTTATTTATGATTATGATTTTTCCTACAATATTACGATGCAATAAAATATTAATTGCAATATAAGCTAAGAAATAAATAATACATACATGCATGAGTTACTCTGCTACTTCATTTGTCGTAATTAGTTAATGAAATGACGAGGGAAGAATGTGCATGACTGGGGCTTCAAATGAATGCGCCATAGATTGAACGTATGACTGAGACAACGAGTGAATGGTTGAGTGTACAAACAAACGGATGAATGAATAAGCAACGGTGGATATAAACGGGCAGAGTGCTTATTACGCTTTTGCGATATTTCGCAAAGTATTATTAAATATTTTTATACAAATATTTTTATACTCGTATTTATCTAGAAACGTGACTCGGCTCGTGACGAGCTTAAACGTAAATAAATTGAATTTCCATACAAGTATTTGTATTTTACAAAATTAGATAAGAATTAAAAGCAGTAAAAATTGAACATCTCATTATATGTCAAATAAATGATTAAGACAGTGTTATATTTATGATTTGGATTCAAATAAATCACATATTTAATAAAAACTAAAAATCAAAAAGTTATCAATTACCTCGTCATATATTCTAGTAAATAAAGGATTAAGGACATATCAGGTGTACAATCTCTGCAAAAAATGACTGGCACTGAAAATTTATATTTTCCGTATAAAAATAAATGTATACAAAATTGTTCAATATTTATATTTAAAAATATAATTTTATAATTTAATTGAAAATTGTTTCTCATCTTATCTTATTGAAATAATTTTTATCTAGGTTTTAAATTGTCGCTAAACTTTTATTTTCAAATACAATATAGAAAAATATGTAATTTGTCCATAATTTTTTCGTTGTATTAAAAAAATATATAATATATCTCTCTAAAGAACTTATATAAACTGCAAATTTATCTCAAGAAAATTTGATAAGATAATATATTCTTTTTCTCAAGATTCAATAAATAAAAAAGTAATCACATTAGAAAAATTATCTTCAAAATAAATTAAATTATACAATTGTCAAAAATAAAGATTACATCATATCGTTTATTTTCCACTGTAAAGAATTCATGATGATTTACATATTTCATGTTACTGATATGAAAAATGTACAAGCTTCTGCATCTGAACGAAAACTGAAAATCTAATTTTCCAGTGAGTCGATCATGTGACATGAATAATCATCAGATGGACCATCGGAATTTATTCGGGATATAATTGGGATATTACGAAGTACTGATCTTTTCCTCGTTTAGTTAGGTCGAGTCTTTTGTATTATATGTTTCTTTTTCCTTCCCAAGAACGAAAAAAATCAGGGGAAAAAATACCGATAAAAAAATCATCAATGAAAACGATGCTCAAACTCGCTACCGGAGCAAAACGATAATTTATCCAGCCAATCATTCACCATACGAGACTTTAACGTACACACGTCATCAAAAGATAGGGATGAGGCACGCATCAGGAAGAGAAGAAAAAAGCAAGAAAACAACATGAAGAGAGAAAAAAAATAGAAAAGAGACGGAGGAATAGAATAAAAGAGACACAGAAACGACAGGAGTGGACGAAAAAATCACGACTAGGTCGGGTCAAATTTGCGGGCTATCTATTCCCTTTGACCCATTCCCTCTCTCTAGATCGTACCTCAATTGTCCTCCCTCCCCCCCCCCATGCCTCTCCTTCTCCTTCTCCTCCTCCTTTCGTATCCCACTATTCTCCGTTTCTTTTTTTTTTATTATTTTACAAGCCACTGCGTATCGGAAAGCGGGGCTGTTCTCCCATCGTTTCGACGAGAGTCCGCCGTCGTTGCTCCGTTTGAAATGTAGGCCAGGGCGCGGTTGAATGGAAAAAAATATTCATTAACACGCGCGGGAATACAGCGGTTCTCCATTCGCGCGTTCCCTCCATCCCTGCGTTCGAGCGTCATGATGAGATGTTGTCTCATTTGCGTCTTTTACAACCGGATCCGATAATCGATTTGTTCGAGTGTCATTCCATGAGAAAAAACCGAATACGAGCACTGTAAATTATATCTACACAATTTGAGTTATTTTTAATTACTTCTATTTTAATTACTTCTAAGTCGCTTCTACTCCTACTTAATATGTCGTTAATTTAAATGATGTTTCTTAACAATAAAGTTACAATTTAACTTAAGAAATATATTAAATGGAAATTTACTTTATATTATTTACTATAAGTACACGTTAGCACGGACGTAGGTATTTCCTTTGAAGCTAAGTAATTTAATCATAGAAATAAATTAATTTACATTTTGACATATATATAAAAATTAAAACTAACATTTAAATAATTATTTAATTTATTTAAATATTATTTAATTCAAAAAATTGGATTATTGTTGCTTCTTTGATATTTATCACTGCCACGGACAATAAAATATCTGGACTATATACGCGACTTAACAGCTTCCAAAATTCGAGAGATAAGATTCTGCAATCACATTGATGATGGAAACAAAAAAAATTGATTACATTAGATCATAGAGGATGATCGTCTAGTTTGTGTGTGTTACACGCTCTCGTTATATGATTTATGTATGAGCCGCTCGTAAGTCATAGTTAAATTAAATGAACGTTCAAGAGTTGCGTCATTGCGTCTTTTGTCTCGATGAGTGTGAAATGTATCAAGACTCTTCGGGACGACGCGAGGCTTCACATGTTGCTTGATCGACCAAATGTCAGCGAGTACCGGATACAAATCCCAACTCTCGTTCCACATGCCTCATTAAGAGATTGATATATTCCTTGCTTAAGGAAGGTTGTTGATTCGTCTTCTTTTTTTTCTTCTGACAATTGTAGATCAAATACGACCAATGTTTAAGTTGTACAGAGAGTCGATAGTAATACCAGACGTTTGCAAAAAAATAAACGCTAGAGCAGAAGCTCTTAAGCTCTAAACCCTTTTTTATTTTATTCATTACGTATCATTTTTTTAACTAATATACTGTTCATGTATAAACTGTTCTCAGCGTAGCGACATCTAATTCCTTGCGATTAGCAAGTTCAAAAGTTCATTCGGCATGAAACGAACCCTTCTCCCCGGATCGAAAACCTGGCATGACATGTAGAGAGTGCATCATCGACAAAAGATTCCTCGTTCCAAAAATATATCCCGGCTCGATCGTGAAAAATTCAGGCACATATCGATACAGAAGCGGACGATGGGAGTGGAGAAAGAGAGAGGTGGATTATCCTGTCGGTCGATATAGGCGCGCCGCTGCTGAAACTGGAACGTATCGCAAACAACCCCCGCGCACGGATTCTTTTTTCATTCGTTTGCTCATTTTCTTTTTTTGTTCTGTTTCCTCGCGAAGAAACGAGAATTTTCGTTGCGGATGCGTGAGATAGAGCGAACTCATCGATAACATGTATTATCAAAAAATGAACAGCCTCGCACGTGGCGCTGAATGCCATCTGTCGCACTCTCTGTGTTTACCAGCCCTTATTTTCGCCGAGGGCACAAGACCCGCAATTTTTGCCAATTTAAACCTCGAATCCCACGGTCAAATTCGGGTACGGTAAACATTACCAGCCGATCGATTCAATACGGTAACGAGTTTAGTTATCGGCCACTCTTCACGGTAAACAGAAAAAATACACAGGATTATACAGTGTGAGAAACAGCAAGCTGAAAATGAGTTTTTTTACGAGGCTACATTTAGACACAAAACTATCACTGAAGTTCAGCCCTTAGTTTTAATTATACATTCTTTAGCTGATTTAGTCTATAATTTATAATTGTGTAATTGTATAGTTTTGCTCATATTAGGTTAACATTTCAACTTTTTTTATCAAGTTTTGTTCCAATAAAATCGGAAAACCAGAGTTGTTGAAAAAAGAATGGAAATTTTCTTATAGATGTAAAAGAAAAAGTATGAAATCCGTGGTGACAATTTTATTTCAATCTAGTTCAATGGAAAAATGTTGTTCGGTTCTATCTAACAAATGCATGGGGATTCATATATATTCATATATAATCTTTCATACTAAAGTCATCCATACAACACAGATTGTTCCAATAATATTGCAGAAACATTGAAATGTTCCAGCAATAACGTTTTAAACATTGCAACAATATTATTACAAGCTTCTGTACTGTATAAAACAATAATAAAAGTTTCAAAGTTTAGATATGATTGTGTATAATGGACGCTGTTGTGGTTCTTTTTCTCTTTGCGTCACTTCTAAGCGGCATCTACAATGAGATTTTAAGATGTAAAGCTTTAAGTCGTAATAAATTGACCAATCATAGTCAAATATGTTTAGAATAATCGATCATAATTCGTCAATTTCTTATGGCTACTTCAAATTATATGCTTTAAAATCTTATTGTAGACGTCACTTTACAACGATCGCAAACTTCAAGCTGGTCGCGTAACGCTTATTATATACTGAGAGATGAGTGATTTCCAATGAAAGCTCTGCTTTTTCGCACGTAACGATTGAAAGTGTTCACCAGAGACGGAGAAGAGATAACGCGACACGCATACGCGAGTTGAGAACCGCCGTCGCGAGGTCACGGAAGGCTTGACACAGGCCGTTCGCGATAGCCAGCACGCATTCCGCTTCATTCATGCTTCTTGATCCACCACCCTCTCCCGTCCGTCCTCACCCTCAATCCTACGACACCTACGTGTTTCGCCCCTGTATCTCCCCTGTTCGCCCCGCATGGTCGAGCCGTTCTCTCGGGGTAGTATTTGCAAGTACACAAGGTGGCGCGAGCCCTCGTGCTCGAAACGATCGTAGTCGTATCTTTTTCCGATCTCAAAAAGTGAATGACTCGCGCACCGCCGCGAGAAATTGCCGGCTCCATCGCGAGAACGATTCTCTTTTCCTTTTTTTTCTGAGATTCCACACTGAGAACAGCTGAGCTCGCGAGATATGAAAAGAGAAAAGTGGCCTCAAATCCGCCCAATCTTCTCTCACTGTAACGTTTTACATTTGTCTCCGCGTCGTAGTATTACGTTTAACGTAAGGACAGATTCCCACATCCATAGCAGGGAGATCATTTGTAACCGCATAAGAAAAGTGGATCAATTGGAAGCAGTTACCTTCAGCCGTGTCCGCCTTTTTCTGAGTTAAAAACGCAGTTTTCTCCATTACTGATATCTAGTCCAGTCTCGCAAAAAAAAAAAGATATTTCGTTTAACGTAGCGTTTCGTACAAACAAAATTAATTGAGCCCGCAGGAAAGTTTCTTATGAAAGAGTTAAGACTGATCTCTCCACTTTCATGAGACGCTCAAGTCGCTGAGCGTCTTACGTATCGCACTATAAATGGATAAAGGTAACGGATAGAGGTCTCTTAGAAAAAAATGGATAGAGAACTCTTAGAAGAAAAAACAAAATTATAAAATGAAGAGAGGGCGGCTTCGATAATAATTCTAACGTAGAAAATGAAAAATGCCAATAAGAGCCGCTCTTTGTTATTTGTGCGTAAGATTAATACTTTCTTGTTAACACAATCGCAGATCATAACCAGGTTTGAATAGTATTAATTATTTATTATTATTTATTTTCTATTATTATTTTTCTTTTTCATAGCATTCACGAGAGCCGAAATTGATGATCGTTTGCGTTTTTTTTGATTAATCTTATATGAACAAATATACTTGCGTACTAATAATTATGTTGACTTTTAGTGGTTTTTCTCTGTTAAAAAAAAAAATATATATATATACATATAGAGGGGATATAATACTGTTTTAACCATTCGAGGATCGACTATGTGTTTATCGCTCGCGGGAATGCAACACGGGCGGGTCGCATTAGCGTACGTCAACCTCGCGTGCTCATGATCGCCCGCGCCGATAATAATCGTCCAGCATTCATTCACCGGCATTTAAAAGCGGCGGTTAATTACGCCGGGGACGATTATTGTGTTCCCACCTGTCTCTTCGCAAACTCACCGCGACGACGCAAAATGCGGGCTGACGTTTCTCATGCCGTAAAAATTGCACTAACGAAGGGTGCTTTCCATTTAGTGACACAAGTTGACACAAGTATTATTCTGTCTTTATTATTCATGGAATGCAAGGAAAAGTAGAACATTTGTGTTGACTCGAATCTCTAAATGGAAGGCGTCCGAAAGGGTCATCTCTTTCGGCTTTTCAGTACATCAAGAACATTCATTTCTTCTTCGATGCCGATAAATAATCTTTAATCATTTGTATACATTTTAATCGTAGGATACATTTTATTGTGTACTATGACTTATATATATATATATATTTTTGCAAATTCTGACAATCTATTATATTATAGGCAGAAATAGTCGTTCGTCACTGACTGATCCTTTGATTATTATTAATACAGATAGAAATCAATCGTCCCATTTGTATATTTTTATCGTCAATATCTTATGACGTAATTCTGTTAACAGAATAATATTGAAGACTGCGATTTCTTTATAAAAATAACACTTCAAAGTCGCTTAAAAATACACAAAGATGTGATAAAGAGGTAAAATAAATTGAAAAATATAGGAAAAACCAACCGATTCTAATACTGAGAGAAAAGTTTTTTGGTATTCGTGATTATAATTACATGTTATTATAATTATTGCTATTACAATAGTAATATCTAATATTGTAATAATTATTATGTATAATTCTATTAATAAATATATATATTAATAAATATATAGATGGCACTGAAATTTACTTACAAATTATAATTATTATTACCATAACAAAATAGTCATTATAATTTAATTATAAGTTATAGTAGTTTTTGGGACAATTTTAATATATTAGATAATAATAATATTTTTTAAATAATAATAATAACAACATAAAATAATTGCGACATATAATTATAGTCACAGATACAAAAAACTATTCTCTCAATGAATATCGCACTAGAGTTGAACTCCAAGTTTAAGTTAAACATCTACAAAACTAAAATTTGCAATAAAATCGCAAAAGTACTGTCGACATTAGATACACTCGATACAATCGACACAGATAATATGTGTTACTGTTCATAATTGGCACCCTCTCTCCCTCCCCGTTTTCTAGCTGGCTCTTGCCTATTATATCAACCTACATCCGGAAATGCCAAAGCTTCCCACGACCAACGTTACTCACGAGCACCGTGTATGGTCCGTGTATCGACGACGACCGAGCTTCTTATAAAATAAAATCGATATTTAATACTCCCTCCGGAATTGTGAATTATTATGATCCCACTTAGCCCGTCTTACGTACGTATCTAACTAAGGTAAGCAAGAAGACGTTGTACAATGTGAAGAAAGAGAGACATTGCGATATCGATTCTCCTGCTTCTTCCAAAATAGTATTTCAAAAAGAGAGGAAGTGAATCAATATTATTAATATTAAATATTGCACCTCTATTTTTTGATGTCACCGATATGATACGCAATCTATTTCTTTATTTTCACTTGTATAGTCCTACAAAGAGAAATCGGAAGATACGACTTTTACAAATCGTAATAGACGTATCCTTTCTCATTCTGTGAATTTAGAAAATATTTTATTTCTATTATCGTTTCTATATGCGATGTATCTATTGGATGTTTTCTTAACAATTTGATGAAAACATGATTCACCCTTACAAAGAATGTTATAACTAACACACGAGTCCGGCCGTATACGATCGTTTTTTTTTTCATTTATTGCAAGCACTTTGTAATGTCTCTTTATTGTCATGACCACTTTAAAATGGAGAACAGCCATCTCTTAAGAATAATGAATCTTGAATTTATCGCTTTCTTTAAAATAAAAGATCGCCTTCATTTCCCGAAGCATTTGGTTTTTGAATTGCGCGAGGAATAAAAATTATATTGTTGCGAAGGAAAAAGTTCCTCTGCGATCTGTAAACGGTGCAATAACTATGACGACGTCGTCGTCGTCGTCGCTGTGTCGATCGATAAACGAGTTCGAGGCGCGCGTTCGTTCTCTGCGAATCATGACTTTCGATTGTAGGCCCCAGGCGATATCGGAATTTGTAGTATTACGGTGATTATACTGATATAGAGCGCACGTTGTGTCTTGTTTCCGTCGACCTGCAGCTAGAACAACATCCCCGGCGTTTGTCCGGCGTTTGCCCGATGTTTGCTCAGTGCCTTGATGGTCCAGAAAAAATTGAATCTAGTGGAAACGTTTTACTTTCACGTTGTAAGCTACCTTGAAAATATTATTTTTTATGGCAATTTTATGTACACTGTATGTTTTGAAATAAGTCGAATCTACAAACTACACTGAGTGCAAAAAATATTCAAGTATATACAAGATATCTTTAAAAAAACTTTATTTTTAATAAGTTAAACATTAATTAGCACTTTATTAACAGAGAATAACAGACTGTAGATTTCTTAAAATTATCTAAAAAAATTATTATCTAAAAAAATATGTATAATAATAAAAATATAGGTATTATCATAATTTTTATAAGCAAAAATAAAAAATTATATTATTTAGACGCATAAAAAATATTCGTGTAAAGTCGAAAAAATTAGTTTCTAAGATCAGGCATGTGAAGATTTTTGTTTATTATATTATAACAGAATGTATTTATTATATAAAATTGTTAATTTTTTACAAATAAAACTTTTTTAAAATTTCGGTTGTACGAATACTTTTTACACTCTGAATTAATATCATCCCAGAATGATCGCAATCTTTAATAAATAAATATAAATTAGAAATGGATTTTTAACTGGAAACGTTATTAAGGTAATTAACTGAAAGATCCGTTTAATCAAAGTGATAGAAGAATGACTAGAATTTAAGCAGTACATAATTATAATCGGCTTAAAAATGTCTCGCGTATAATTTACGTTAAATTTTACATTAACGTGAAGTTATTAATCTATCAGTTTCGACATGATTTCGAATGAGAGGATTACAGGTAAAAAAAAATCGTTACGCCATGCTGCAAGGTCTTGTCGACCTGTTTGTAATCGAGAGTACCGTTTCGTTATGCCGCTTGGCAGATGCTACGTAGGGATGGTGACAGGGTGATGGGGTACTCTCGCAATCAGAAATTCTCGTATATGGGAACAAAAGAGAGAAAGAGAGAGAGAGAGAGAAAAGATGAATGCGAGAGTATGGGAGACCAGGAGAACGCGACGAAGGCGACTAGTTGTATAAACCTATGTACACAACGAGCATGTGATTCGAATACGACGATTTCTTCCGCCTGCGAGTTCTCTTCCTCCTTCTTCTTCTTCTTCTCCTTTTTCTTCTTCTTCTTCGTCATCTTTCTCAAATTCTCGCGAGACCGGTAGATTTGCAAAAGACCATGTGCAAGAAGTTGCAAACGACGCTACCTATGCATTTCGATTCTGATATGTGAAAGCGAAGAGAAAATGAAAAATATGACAGAAGAGAGTGCGAAGAAATTAGGAAAGGAAAGAAAAAAGTGCCAGAAAACAAAGAATAAAAAAAAGGAGAAAGAGAAAGAGAGAGAAAGAGAGAGAGAGAGAGAGAGTACTCGTTCGCAGAACTTGATATCTCTCACTTGCATAATATAAGAGTGTCCGTCTGATTCTCCACTCTTTTGACTCAGGCCTCCTTTAACGAAAGAAGAACAGGAGCAAATTAAAGTGATATATGTCATACTATATTTCAGCACGAAACACGTGCATGTTAAATTGGAGTAAAACGAGAATGAGCCATTACGAGATGATATAAATAATATAATTTGTTATATTCAAATTGATCTTATTAATTCTTTATCCAAAACAAACATGAATTACTGCTATTTTTATTTTTCTTATTACTTCGTTATAAAAAATTTTCATTATAAGAATTTTTCTATATTATGCAAAGTTATTAGTGCCGAAAGAACTAAAGCTAATAATAAGCGAGCAATTAAAATACATTACGTTGTTTTAACAATCTGTTTGCATGCACTAAGAAATAAAAATTATCTTAATGCCACTTGATACAAAATATAATAGAAGCTCCAAGAGAGCCACTTTATGACTTTATACAAAATATGATAGAGCTCCGAGAGAGCTAATAATTTAGTTTTTAATTTTCTAAAATTGTTCGTTTTAAATATTTAATTAAATTAAAACTATAAGCAAACCAAGTTAAGTTAAAATTAAATGACAAAAAATAAGATCTTGAAAAATCTCGCACTGTTTCTCTTTTTCTATCTGTCTCCTCCTTTTTTCTAAAATTACATGCTATATAACCATGCATATATGATAATAAAAATCAAAAGAAGAAAGAGAAATAAAAATACATGCACTAAATTTCTTTCGTAAATATTATCGGCTGTTTATTCACTGACCTCGTCCACTCATACGGTCTTGCGGCATTGCGTTTCTTTTTTTTATTTCATGCGGTCTACTTTTACGTTCGAACGTGCTCTGACATGACAAATATGCGTTCGAATCGTAACTGGTAATTGCCTGTTACTGGCAGGACGTGCACATGTAACTCATCGTTGTTGTCCGATGGCGGCTATAAAAACCAACGGAATGCCAAAGATTGACAGATTTGGCTACGAGATGTATCACACCACAAATCTATACATATTTACTACGAATGAGATAAGATGGCATGCATAAAATAAAGTAAAAATTCTTGTCAATTGTGCAGTAAGTGCTCCAATTTCAGTCGATACGAATACAAAATAAATTCAATAGAATAATAAAACGTATTATCTATTCGTCTGTAGTTTAATTGTAGTCTTAGTTTAACTTCATCTTTTCCTAGTTTTAAGAATTAGAAAAAGATAAAGAGCAAGTTGAATCGAGATTAGAGTTAATCTACATTGGTAGAAACAGACTTAACACCTAAGAAATAAAATTCAAGATAAAATCAACCTCAATTTTTTTCTTATTTGATCCTTTCTTTTTTTTTAAGTTTAGCATCCTTCTGTTGCTCCTGCCAAAAGAAAAGCTAAAATACAATCTTGACAAATTCGCGTGAACTAACTACGTTTAAGATGAAGTTTCAACGTTCTTGAGGGTGGCAAGTCGTTCCTCGAGAAACGGCTCGGTTGCGGGCAGGCGAGCTGCGTGTTAGGATTTCTCTCGCTTTGTCTCTGTTCATCGGCGCGTCTCTAATCACTCCCCATTTTACGGTGCAAAGCATAGGGAGAGGAAGGAGGAGAGGGAAAGAGGAAAGCTTTACTTTCTTGCGCCGCCGGTACGCAACTATTCCCGGTCATACACGGGAAATGAAAGATCTCGTGCCGCGCGGCACACTGATACGCCGTGCAGAAAAAGTCGTATGCTTATTCAATGAGAATGAGCCAATTAAAAGCTACACGTCACGCGATAATTGAATCGCGGCTGTGCGCAATACACGTATATCGTGTTCTGCTTCCTTTTAAATTATCTCTTAACGACGACGATCATTCGAGCAGGACATTGACGATATTGTTCGAATAACAGATAGAAAGAAAAATGTATCGCGGATTCTTGCGAGGATCAAATCGTGACCACGGAAAAAAAAGATTAGTTGCAGCAGCAAAAATTTACGTGTGGTAGCTAAATTCCAGTCATAACATATGGATACTTAACGTCGTATTTGCGAGGTCTAATTTCCATTAGCTATGAAGCCTAAATATTATCATTGTAATAGACAAGCATTTGCTATCATGTTGAGCTATTGATTATTGCAGCAAATATTTTTCTGTGTAGCAGACAATTTGGTAGCAAGTACAGTTTCAGCAAACCATATTTAGCTATGGTAGATAATTTTCTTTTACACTGACACACTCCGATAACTATGACAACTAACTTCATGCTGCTAAATAAATTGTTCTATAACAGACATGCGTACTTTTATTACGTCCTCATATTAGCTTATAGCAGCTGCCTTACAGCAGCAAATCTTTTGTATGTAGCAAATTTCATTCAGCTATAGTAACTAATGCAATTTCAGCTAATCAGAATTAGCTGTAGCCAGCAATATTATTTTTCTGTGTCGCTACAAAGAAGCTGTCGTTTCCCCGCATTACGTATCTTCTATTCTGAACAAATACCCGAAATTAATTAGCATGATTAGTATGTTTAGATATCGATGACTTCGACGGCATTCACCAAAGATTGCTATAGAGAATGATCGTTAACCACTCTTTCGTATCCCATCTGCAATTATATTTTTATTTTCCTTCCGCGGAATTGTTACAAATTCCTCATCCTAAAATTCCATAACTTTTTTCTGATTTCCAGAGTAAATTTTTGATGATTTTTCCTAATATTTTTCAATATTTTGAAATTTTTTGTGTTCTCGTCCTGATTTGAAAACCATCAAATATTTTATTAAGAGCAATTTACACAACAGTATCACTATTAAAGTGCTGACACTGCTTGCATTTAATTATTAAGTTGGTAATATCTTAAAACTATATAGATGTACGCATATTAAACTTCTTTAAAGTCAAGAATTTTAATTTTCTAGAAAATTTTACAAAATTCCCTGACTTTTTTCTGGCTATTTTTAATTTCCCTAATTTTCCTAATTTCCAGTTTTATAGCAACTTTGCTCCGTCTGCAATCTGGGTTCATCTTGTCCACCCCAGGTTTTTTATCATTTTAGATTTAAAAACAAAAGTGAAAAAATTCAGGATTATTTTTCAACATTTCTTCTCAATAGTGTATTACCAAATAGATATTACAAGATATTTTTAGAAGAAATAACTCCATTCTCCTTTATTAAAAAAAAAATTGAAGGTACGCTTGTGTCAAAAAAGATCCAGATTGTAGACGGAGGGTTAAAATGGGCGTGTCGCGGCATATCGGCTTTAAAAAAAAATCCACTCGAGGCTCGAAGGCCGTTCACCCTTCGGTATAGGTCGGCGAGTTTTCCGACAGACGCCTGTCCGCGATAAACGGCGCGGATGTTTAATCGATAAACAGGTGTTTACCGAGGAAATTATACGTCGTTATTTCGAGCGTGCGTGCGTACGTACGATACGTACACGCGTGCGTGCGTGCGTGCGTGTGCACGCTCGTTCACGGATGTCGGCGACGATGCAAGTGTGCGTGAGAAAAACTTGCCGGACCGTGTCGTTCCACTCATGCTTTTGTCTACCCCCTTCCCTCCTCTCCTCCCTCCTCCTCTCATCCCCCCCCCGGTATTGAAACGCATGCGCCTATCTGTGGCGGTGTACGTGAGTGAACGTTTGAAAAATCACGCGTTCCGAGTTAAGACAGATGATATTTGGCGAGCGCACGATTGGCACCTCCTCCGATTGATGATATAAACGAAAAGGTGCACTTACGCTGTACGTATCCGTATGTGCGTATTATATATCGTAGAGAAATTCGACCGCTGAATGTAGTGACACAGAAAACCGTTAATGCATACGTGTGTATCACGTTTTATTGCAATATTAAGATCAGTACATTAAGTTTATTATGTATGACATGCTTTGCTATGCACATCTACATACGAAGTATGTAGATTCAATCCGGTTTTATTGAGCTTGTAATATTTAGAAAGTGCGAAAAACAGTTTTAACTAAAAAAAAAAATTTCATTTCTTGCGAAAAAGAATTACGCAGTGTATCTGGATTTTTCAGAATTTTAAGAATTTTAACTTTATACTATTGGGAGGTACAAATTAGTTCGGTCCGTTTCCTTAAAGATAGCTCCAGCTGTTGTGAATAGTTCATAGTGACAGCTGATTTTGGCAGTTTTAGAGAGGTTAAACAGGTTCTGCTAATAATATTCAGTTTATATTCGCTTTGAGTTTCATACAAAAACCTTGATTTTTACTGTGTTTGAAATGTCGAATTTTTAACCAAGCAGCATTTGCGGGAGGTTTTGATTTTCTGCTTTAATTGAAAGAAAAGTGTGGCTGAAGCCCATCGAATGCTTGTCGAAGTTTATGATGACAATGCTGCTCCAACTGATAAATCATGTGGGGAATGGTTTTGACGTTTCAAGAATGGAGATTTCAGTGTTGAAGACAAGCCTCGCTCTGGACAGCCAAAAAAATTCGAAGACAAAGAATTAGAGGCATTACTCGAAGAAGAATCAGAGTCAAACGCAAGAGGAGCTTGCAGAATCATTGGGGGTAACTCAACAAGCCATTTCTGTACGATTGAGAGCCATGAGAATGATTTAAAAACAAGGAAATTAGGTGCTTTATGAACTGAAACCGAGAGACGTTGAAAGACGATTTTTCACTTGCGAACAGCTGCTTCAAAGACAGAGAAAAGGTTTTTTGCATCGGATTGTGACTGGAGATGAGAAGTAGATATTCTACGACAATTCCAAGAAGAAAAAATACTACCCTAAGCCCAGTCAATCGTTGCCATCGACCTCAACATCAACATCATGGCTGAACATTCATGGTTCGAAGATCATGTTGTATCTGGTAGGACCAAAAGGGTCTTGTTTATTATGAACTGCTGAAACCTGGCGATTCCATTATGGGCGATCGGTATCGGCTACAATTGATTCGTTTGAGCCATGCATTGCGAGAAAAACGGCCGGAATACGAGTAAAGACATAAAGTTATTCTTTTTCATGACAACGCTCGGCCTCATGTCGTTAAAGTCGTAAAAAAATATTTGGAAACACTCAAATGGGATGTTTTACCCGCTGTATTCTCCGGACATTGCTCCTTCTAATTACTGGTTGTTCCGAAGGATGCAGCAAGTCGTCGGTTCTTTCGCAGAAATCGAAAATTGGCTCCAAAATTGGATCGCCTCCAAAGACGAGTCATTTTTTCGAGATGGAATTCGAAAATTGCCTGAGAGATGGGAAAAAGTAGTAGGCAGCAATGGACAATATTTTAATTGATCTGTTCATTCATTTTGTTTTGAAATAAATGCATTTTTGAACACAAAAAAAACGGACCGAACTAATTTGTGTATTTTCAATATTAATTTAAGAATTATTTTGATATCACGTTATTATTATTACTAACATATTTTCTTATATTTTTGAATATTTCTCGATTGTAATAGTGTTGGTGCATTTAATATTTTTGAGTATTTTTGGCATTTGTTTACAGAATAAATAATCTTTTTTGCCAATGATGGTCAGTGACTGACTGTCGCTCTGAATTTTTTCGAAGCTTTTTTTTAATACTGGTTTTTACACGTTTTTCAAAAGTGGGATTTCAAGAATGGGAAATTAGCAAGTCAGCATTCCTGATTAATATTAATTTTCTAATGTACGGAAACGATAAATTCGAGAGTGCAGCAACAAATTAGCAATTAATTAACACCTAATTATGCCATAAATCTGAGCTTGATTTCCAATGGTAGGAGTGCTAGATAGCGGTGACAGTGATTGGTGGGACACTTATCAATCAATAGATGATGAGATTCGTGCTCTCTGCGTTCACGAGGACTTTAATCATACAGTTAGTATGCGCTATTTGCACGACGTTTACGAAGATTTTGCTCGACCGAATGTGTCTCTTTCATCTGTAGAAATATACCATAAACTCGTTTCATGCACGTTTCATACAGATATATTGCAATAGATAGAAATCTCTACTGAACGATGGCAAAATAACACGAAACATATATAATAATATCTTCTTAGTTATACATTTTGTTTTTTATTCTTTATGTTTTAAGGCTTCTTATGACTGTCAATTTCTTAACTTATTAATTTTTTTCTATTATAATTTTTGAATTTGATTGAAGATGATTAAATGAAGTCTAAACGTCCTTATAATTTGTCTAATAATTTGAAAAATTAGTTTTATTTTTGTTAGTGTTGATGCTTAAATAATCTAATTTCTAATTTGTGATGTTTCTAATTATTTACTCATGTTTAATCTCTCTTATACTTTTCAAATACAATAATATATCTTACTTAAAAAATATTATTCACGCATAAATATTTTCTACTTTATTGATATCATTTTCTAATCTTCATTATCTTCTTTTCTATTTGTTTTTTAACTTAAAAAATATCTTAAGCATATTGCATAAGCAAAATACACATTGTAGATATTTTTAATGCATTAGGGGAACACTGTTCCCTAATGGGAGGGAAACTCTTATCGCGCACCGCGCAAGACAGTATTGCGTGCCGATATTGTTAACACAAAGCGACAGCTTATCGGCCCGGCCGAACTTGGCTTTCAAGCGATATTATTTACCATCCACGCATGGTGTAAATTCACTTCATGCGACAAATGTTCACCAGTCTTACGCGCCGCACGCGTTTTATGTCTCGCAAAGATAAATATCCGGCACAAGCAACGGTCCCCTGATCGACTATCTCGCAACGGGCACGAAACAAAATAACAAAAAAAGAGGCATGGCGTACATATAAACTCAGAAAATATTCACCTTGAACACCCACGCCCGTCTCGGATGTCCTGCAACTGCAGGCAGACCACCGCTAACGAAATAGTAGTCGCAGAAATCCCGTTTGCTCGCGCGTGTCGAAAGCTTTTATTTTCGCCATCGTCACATTCGATACGCTTAAATAACTGGAACGGTTAATGGAATTTTCGTCGATCACGTTTATATTTGGATCCGCTACCGAAATAAGTCCTCACCGTGATAATATCAAGAAGTTTTTTGAAACGTAGAAAGAATTCTTTGAAATTTGATTTAAAAACGTGATTTACTGATGCCTGTTTCTATCAGATTAACTTTAATCTCGATTCGATTTATTCTTGTATTTCTTTTTAATTCTAATTACTAGAAAAAGATGAAAAGTAACTTGAACCAAGATTAAAGTTAATCTATTGGATCGAAACAAGTTCATAGCGTTACGAACTTCAAAGTTCAAGCAGCTATAACTTCGTTAAAAATGAACAAATTTTAAATTTATAAAAAGGATTTTAAAACTTAAAATCTCTACTTTCAAAAAGTTACTGTGTTTTTTTAATTTCTGCAAATTTGATAATTTTTATATGTAGAAAATTACGATCTGAAAAAATGAGAAATTTTTTTCTTTATAAATCTGTCACATGTCCAAAACAAATTTATAAAAATTTTCGACTTTCTAACGTAGAAGCTTAAAATTTTCCATACAATCATTTTAAAAAATGTTTCTAAGATATTTGTTATTCAGTTATCCAAATTAAATAAAAAAAGCATTTTTATTGTGTTGCTTATAGCGCCGTTAAAAATCCGCATCATTGTACCGCAATTCGAAAATCAAATTTTCAAAACTGAAACTTTATTCTATACCATAAAATGATATAATTACTAATGTTTTTAAAAAAACATGTAGACGTGATACAAATGAAGCAGCGCTATGAACTTTCGTTTGGATCCATCCAATACATTGGATGGAAATGAACAAGAAACGTGTTAATGATAAAAAAAAATGTGCGGATTATTTTAATTTATTAATTTTTCCAGACATCGAAAACTGATCAAATGGACCATTGAAAGTACTTTGCCATTCACATTTTATTAAAAAATTTTTTTGTTGTGCTTTTTGCGTTCCAATTTAAAAATATGTGGTTATCTCGATCAACCATCTAAATGATCCCTTTTTATCGATTTTGTGACGACAGAGAGAATAGGTTAGAGAAAAGGACAGAAAACCATTAATCCAGACCGTTTAATCGAGATCGTCGGCGCAACGATGACCTTAAGCCTGTTTTCATACGGTTCAGAAATCGCGCTGTGATCTCTGATTTTTCTCGATTCCGTCCCAACGCACAGGTTCAAATAATTTAAAAAATATGGAAGCAAATATATTAATGAATTCATAAAATAAGTAAAAGGAACAGATAAGGAGGTATATATCTGAGACGTAGAAATAATTCTTTATAAAATATTAAACCATATGATTAAAACAGATGATCAATTGAGAATCTGACCCAAGAGAAGGACGGTATCAAGTCCCGTGTCAAGAAACAAATATATTCGGCCCACTCGGAAGAAGAGAAAAAGAATCATGGACAGGATCAGAAAGGCGATAGAGACTATCACAGATAGACAGGTGTGGGACGATGCTAGAAGGAGAAAGCTGTAGGGAGAGGAGAGATCTCTCGCGGCGCCAAGCGTGACGAAGAAGCAGCAGAACGCGCCGGGAGCCATCCTACAGGACCATGAAGGAACGTTCTCGCCGGCAAAGCAGAGGTACGGCAGCAGGACGAGTGAGGGGGAGAGTGGGGAACAAGAGAGAGAGAGAGAGAGAGAGAGAGAGAGAGAGAGAGAGAGAGAGACGAGACGAGACGGAGGAGACGAGGAAGGGAACGAAGGGACGGCGGACGAGTAGACGACGAAGAACGACGACGTACGAACGAACACGACGACGT
>NW_012130066.1:1334701-1336376 GCF_000143395.1 Atta cephalotes
GGCATAGCAACAGAAAGACCGCTTCGAAACGAACAGCCAGTCGAGCGCGCTTCTGCCGGTTGCTGGCTGCTGCTGGCTGCTGCTGCTGCTGACTACGACGGAGTCGCTCGGCTGTATGTCGTGAATGAAGCGAGAACGCGATAGAAACGAGAGAGAGAGAGAAAGAGAGAGAGAGAGAATGATAGAAAGAGAAGGAGAGCGAGAGCGAGAGCGAGAGAGCGAGAGAGAGAGGAGAGTCGCGTATTGATCGTGTCGCACGGGGGTGGAGCAACCGCCGACCGACTGGCTGGTCTGCCTTCCATGCGAGCTCGTCGCGAATCGCGGGGAAAGGGGTTGAAAGGGGGAACGGCAAGGCAGAAAAGGGGAAAACGCCGCGTGCAGTCCTTCCGACTAGGTAAGGATTTCTTCGTCGTCTCGATACATGATGCCTGGACCGGAGATGACAGGAAGATAGAAGAGAGACGTGAAGGATCATGGAGCATGTTAAGCAGACGTTGTCATCGTCTTACGTTAACGTTACAGTCCTGTAGGCACAGCTCCTTCCGACGTTGTCAATTCGTTTTAATTGCAGTTCAATCGTCTCTTTCCGGATTCTCTTGTCTCCTTTCGGGAGAAGAAAGGATCACGAATAATTGAGATCATTCGAACGATTGAAATCGCTCTCCGGGAAGTGCTTAAACTCGCGTTTAGGGTCGCACGTGAAGGGCGTGAGGGAAAGCACGCGGAGAAAGGGCGTAGGGATGAATGCCCTGGCGGTTTCCTCTCTCAGAGGCGCTGCAGTCGATAGCCGCTTGATGGGAGGACGAGGAAGGGCGCGTGAAGGGTGAAAGCGGGGAAGAGCCCTTCGCGAACGAGGAGAGCTTCCCCGTAGCTTGCACCCTGGGCGAAAAGGTATCCGGGATCGGTAAGGCGCCATTTTGAAGGTAGATACATGCGGGAAGTCCTTAGCCCTTCGCCACCTTCGTCGATTCGGTGAACGATGCTCGATATCGAAGGGACGATAGTGGTTGCGGTTGAAAGGATACAAGAGGAGGACGGTGAGTTTAGAGAATAACGCCAAAAAGGGCGAAAGTAACTTTTGATAAAGGCAATAGGCTTCTATGATCTTTGAATCATTAATTCTTAGATAAACTATGACATCGAGATTATTTCTTTTACATTTCTATTGTTCTCTTTTTACAGAAATAATTATTATAAAAATAATTTGACAAAAGAAATTCGAACAAAAAGAATAGTTCGAAAAATAATTTTAACAAAATTTTATTACATTTAAAAATATATTAATTATAAACATTGGAATGTTTTTTAATCATGTATCATAAATGATATTACTTTATTCTTTATTTTTCTTTTTAAGATAGATAAAAAATATGTACAAATGATATCAAAGGATAATTTTGAGAAGTAATCATGAAATTTTTTTATAAGATTACGAGAATTAGATTAGAAAAATTAATCTTAGGACGAAAACCGAAAAAAATCCGTTTAAAAAGCAGTTGCAGACAACTATAGTTTATGAGTCTTAGTTGCTTCATCGCTTTGTCCCAATCTCCAAGTGCCCTTAGAAAAAAATTTGTCCTATCGTCAAAGTGTCGCTTTACGGCCACCTTGCAATTATCCAACCACTTAATTTCTCTCTCTCTCTCTTTCTCTCTCTCTCTCTCTCTCTCTCTCT
>NW_012130066.1:1337259-1350866 GCF_000143395.1 Atta cephalotes
CTAACTTACTTCTCTCTCTCTCTTCTCTCTCTCTCTCTCTCTCTCTCTCTCTCTCTCTCTCTCTCTCTCATGTATCTTTTTAACATTTTATCTCTCGACGAAATCGTTTTGAAAAAAAAAATAAATGACACTTTTAAAGAACTACCACTCCAACGCCGATAAAAGACACTACACTCATTAACTTGTACAAATCTCAAAAGAGGATGCTTATACACGCACGTAAAATATATATACAGTTTGCATCGCAAAGCTTAAATTGACCATTTCTTTGATTAGAAGCGTAATTTTTATTGAAGTAAATGCAACTTGTCACACACAGATAAAAACATTGAAAATCGTGACTTAAAAGAAATGAAGAGAAATAAAGAAATTCGTAACATGCGTAACTTTAAATATAATAAAGGAATAAGAAAATGATATAAAAAAATAATATTTTTACAAAAGAATTATATAAACATCCCTACAAAGAACTCAATTATATTAAAAAGAAGATGTTTCTCAAACAGTAAGAATATCCTAAAAATGGCGGTTTCTTATTTCCTTCGAGTGTCTCCAATTGACATTTGCCAGAAAAGATAAGTCTACGATCTTAGAATAAACGCAGAGAATTCACTAAAGAATATTCAAAAAGCGTGAGTGTACGATTTAAAGATCTACTTATCTATGCAAAAGATAATTTCAACTTTAAGCAAGAATATGAAGCAAAGATCTGAATAACTGAAATTATTAAACTTTCAGATATCAAACCGATAACCAGAATAAAGCTTGAGTGGACTATCACTTTCATATCATTTTTATTCCATAAGTTGTCTAGACTTAACATTACTCATGCTGGAATGAAATTTAGAGAAATGATCATTAGTCTGAGTGAGTAGCATTTAATTAAATATATTAATTCATTCTTTGTAATCAATAAACTTTATGTTCTTAATATTATTAATATAAATTTAAATTTAAACTTGCTCTTTATTTGGAAAATCATATTCTGTGCTTCTAGGTTTATCGATACATCTATATTAAACGAATAAATTAAACAGATAAAGAGAGAAAAAGAAAGAGACAGTGAGAGAGAGGGGAGGGGGGGGATACAACTTCACATCTCGCATTTATTGTAATGTCATTTCGATACACCAGACTAATAAAAATTCGTGAGATTTCGCAGCTTATCCGCGAGAAGTCATTTAATATTTTCATCAGGCATTCCTTGACAAAAGTCCCACGAAAAGTTGTCTTTATTCCCTCTTCATCGTCGAATCCGTACATTGCGAGACACCGCAATTCGCGCGCTTTTTTTTTTCCTTTTCTTTATTCCTTCCTTTTGTGACGAGTCACGATGCGGAACGAGTATCTCTCTAACATTTTGCATACACAATGGCGCGGGAATCTACGGGCAGCTACATCTCGGTTAAATATCGGACGTCTACCCAGAAGTAATTGCACCGGCAACTATAATAACGTTTCAGCCTTATCGCTCCTACGTTATCTAATGCAGTTGCATTACGACAATCGTACACTGGTTATTGGTATCAATTATTACTAGTAAAGTAGTACCAATCCCTTAAAACGATCTGGAAAGAATCGATCTCCATGCGACTAAGAATGAAATTTGTTTGGCGATTATTCATAGAAAATCGCGTGAAACATGCAAATCTCAGAGAAATCGTGAAAGAATTTTTATAATTACATTAATTACTTTTCATATAAAGTGTCTTGTCTCAATCGAGAAATAAAGTATAATACACTCCGGAGTTTTAAGAGATTAATTCTTTGAACACATAGCTTTCGAATAAGGTTGAGAAAAATTTTAAGATAGACTATTGAAAGATAAATAGTTCTAAGAAATATTTTTGAAATTACCTCTATATAGCAAAAAAAGAAAAATTCTATTAGATAAAACATTACGACAACAATTAAGAATAAAGTAAATGAGAGTTTTCAAAAAGCCCAAAAAGCTATATGTATGAAGTTAATCCATCCAAACATTAAACTTCCATAATTCTGATTAATGTTAAATTCTTGCAAAAAGCTGAAGAATCACGTGTGTCCCTCGCGCGCTGCGCCAATAATTCTCGCGATAATAAATCTATTAGTCGGTTCGCGAATGCCGCAACGCGCATTCGGAAACGCTGCCACGTAAGCCGATAGACACGTTAACTCGCAGAGATCACCCTACCTCCCACCCCAGGCAGCCCCTCGTGTTCGTTGCCGCGTAACGCGAGACACGGTAGAAAGAGGGAACGATGAATGTACAGCATCGACGAAACAGACAGAGAGCGCAGCAGGAAACACGAGATCCAAGAACAGCATATACGACGCATACATATACGCGTGTACGTACGCACGTCTCGACACATCCTGATATCTATCCGAGTTGTTGCGCTTGCATGACTTGCACCGCTATTGTTCGGATTATCGATACTTTGCTTTAGATACGAAATCTTTTCGGTGACTAGGTACCGTAGATTCCTGTATTAGCTACTCGAAATATCGAGTAGAAAACTGAATATACTGAACGATCAAAGAAACTCAGTCATTGAAAGGGCTGATTAATATTCACTGCGCATAATGTTCGTTTCTACCAATATAGATTAACTTTAATCTTGGTTTAACTTACTTTTTATCTTTTTCTAGTTCTAAGAATTAGAAAAGGACAAGGAGTAAATTAAAGCGAGATTAAAGTTAATTTACGGTAGAAATGGGCATTAAATGATGAAATCAGATCTTAGAATTAGAAGAAGATAAAAAGTAAGTTAAACTGAGATTAAAGTTAATCTACATTGAACATAAGTGATTCAAAGCGACGAACACGTGTACCGATCAGCGTCTGCGAGGATTAGGTATTGACAAGTGTCATAAAGATATCTTCGTGCACAACTAAACAGGTACACTTAACACTTGTATGCTGCATGTGCCAGAAAAGGGAAGGGGACATCTGATTTTAGAAGTGTGTCTGTGGTTCAAGTGATTCTAAGCCGAGAAGGTCACACGAGCGTAGAATCGATTCGGGATTACAAAGTTATGACGAGTCTAAGAAGAATAGAGACGCACCGGAAATTAAACGGACATATCGAATAGTATATCATATTGGTTATTGTTATCCAGTATTATCGTGGTAGGAGCTTGCGCTGTTCAAAAATATAACATAAGATAATTTCATTAAGAAACACTTGACATTTAAAAAAAGTTGCAAATGTAAAAAGATAAAAATCAAAGAAATAAAAGAAGATTGAAATTCTTGTATTCTTAAAGAACATCTCATTTTTCTTCCTTTGGCGTTGGGTATAATTTGACAGAAAGTTTGACAGAAATATTTACGACAATTTTTGTTTGTATTAACAGAGACAATTATGAATTTGATGGATTTTTTTAAAATTAATATGACTATGCAAGAGTTTACGTAAGAGATGCATTTTTAAACTGTTTTAAATTGTCGCGTTGTAGACGTAATCATTTGAATAAAATACTAAGTCCGATTGAAAAGACGAAACGTTGTCATAAAATATTGTCATAAAAAATGTGGTTTATAGAGATGTTTTCGCAATAATATCCAGCATTGACTTACATACTCCTTATTATTACTGATTATGTTAAATATTCCATAAAGACAATTTTTTATTTTTATTCTTGTATAAATTTTCTGTATATTTTTAAACGTGATTTATAAATGTGATTTTAGTCAATAAAAGAGTTTGTTTCATTATCATGTTCGCGTTGCAAAACTTAAGTATAAAAATATTTCGATTAAATGGACGCGAGAAGAAAATTGCGCGTTCAATGGTTAAATATCCAGCTTTCAGTGAGAGTCGCAACTTTGTAGGAGTTCCAGATCAAATCGACATTTATATGACTTCTCTTACTTCGAACGGTTTTAATCCCAGCAGAGGTTGCAAAGTGACCAAACATTTAGTATCGACGATTAAATGTGCAATAAAAATACTATAATTCTCATTTTTAATAGCTTTTTAATAGCTTTCATCAGTTTATAATTTTTTGATAAATTAAATGTATTCTTAATTGAAAATATCATAACATTTAACATGAATAAGAGATTTATTAAATGAAAAGACATTAATTTCTTCATCCCTTTGGGTTCATTCTTTTGGAATTATTTTCTCAAAAAAATCGAGATCTAAGGTTCTAATTCGTACCAATTAAAAATTAAGAGTTCATAAAAAATAAACTTCACGCAAACATATATCTAAACTTTATTATTAATTTCAAATATATTGTCAATTTATTGCAAAACAGCAAAATCTAATACTAAAAATTATAAACGTACAATAAATGATGATCTCATTCAACAGTTTTGTTAAGAGAAGATCAACTTAATTGATCCATGCGGATAAAGGATGATTTGTTAGATTCTAAATAATCTATATATAGCAACCAATGAAGATACGTGTCTATATATTCGTAAAGATCGCAAAGTTATGTGCTTGAGTGAGAATATAAATGTGTGTATTGTTGCCTGAATGTGAGTGTAGAGGGGTGAAATCCGGCGGCGCAATAGGGATGTACGGACAATTTGAAGCCTCCCTTCTGTCTGGCCGCAACCTTGCTGAAGGCAGTATAATTTGAAAATTGGAGAGGTCAGTGTCGGGAAATCGAGAGGGAGAGCAGGAGAGAAAGAGAGAGAGAGAGAGAGAGAGAGAGAGAGAGAGAGAGAGATGCGGGCGGTGAAGAACTACACAACACAACGCAGGATTTGAAACAGAATGAAAAGAATATTGGGGAGCCAGATCATTATCACCTATCATTGGTTTCCATTTACATAGAGAGTACAAACCACTTAAACATGGCAGCAATATCGACTTGTATTCATCATAAAATTTTAAAAAATTGATAGAAGTGATATAGGATCAATTTCAGTTATTATCCAACGAAAAGAAAAAAATCTGAGTATTTTGTAGAATCGGAAAAAACTAATTGACCAATTAATCAATTTGACCTACTTAATCCCTAATTAATATCAAAGTTACAGTTCAATTATTTAACAAAAAAGATACCAAAGAATTGCAATTAATTATACTGACATAAAAGAGCGATAGATTAAATCTCAAGTGGAACGTGTCGTAAATCACGTATGGTTTGCGCATATGCGACATCCTCGCTGTTGGCTCATAGGATGAAGGAAATGAGTGGAAAAAACGAGGTGGGTTCTCACGAACCGCCAGGTGGAAAAGGTCGGACTTTAACGGTCGACATCGGTCAGGGAGAAATCTCTTTCATTTACTTCTTTTTTGTCTACTTTGTCAAAAGAAAATCGCACGGAGCGATTGCGAAGCTGATTCGGTGATTATATTACGATTGCTGTGATTTTATCATAGGTGGTTGCGGAAAAAGCACCGGACCTTTGTTTTGTCCCTTTATATCGCCTATCAAAATAAAAACATGCAGACATTGCGACCTGACTTAAAAATTATAAAAATTCTTCTCTATAGATAAAAAATAATTACAGAAATGTATTGGGCCAAGGCTTTATAATTAATTATGTATAATTCATAACAGATAATATATATGTATGTACCAATAACTGCGCTTGACTTTCATTGGCTCGACACATTCTTATATAATATTTTTGCTAAAGGAATATATGAGTCTTTGAGATTCATTAAAGCTTTTTGTTATTAGTCTTCGAAGTTCTAAAATTTTTAACTAAAAACATTGCAACAAATCATTATACTATTTAAAAATTAGAAAAATGTCCTAGGATCATAAGATCCATGTTTCAGTTACGGATGAATTTTGCGTCTCGGAGACTGTTGCAACGAAGGACAGTCATATCATCATTGTTTCTTCCGCGGTCCGCAGAAAAAAATGCAAGGGATGAAAAGAGGATAAAAGAGAGAGGGAGGGGGAGGGTTATCAGTTATTCGATAACTATCTCTTCCAACTTTGACGTTAACGACCTTTTCGCGCTTCATTACGCGATAAATACCGCCACTCCGCCCCTCCCTGCCATGCGTAAAGTTTGGACGCGTGCACACGAATGGCAACGGTTAATTGAGGCCGCCTCGGATCGCGGCCGCGCTCGCTGTATCTCGTACCTTCCGACCGGGAGAAGAGTACGATGAAGAGTTATACGACGAGACGCGGCACAAAGCACCAACCGCAGCCGCAGCCGCAGTCATCGGGTGTAACAATGAAACGCGCCCTGTACGCGGACGAACGATATTATCTGCGCGGGCACCGTAAATACACGAAGCGCGATAATAACCGGCGTGGATTAACGGAAATTCAGGAAGACGAGAGATCGAAGCTCGATCGGTTTTGACGCGACAGATGGAGAGGATCGACGTTCTTCATTCGTGTATCTCGTATGTTCGATACATTCGCAATCGCTTCTCATATTAGCGAAGATAATTGTTTATCGACGCTCTCGTCTTGGGTTACGCGTTAACTTCAATTTGCGACGTCGAACATTGAACGGATATCGATTTCCGGTTACACTCGTACAGAATATTGAAAGGACGGTTTTGTTGGAAGTGTCTAAAAATTTTATTAGATAGAGATCTGAAAATAATCTTGTTGGTCATCAAAGTAATTATTTGTGCTTTCCAGCAAGAGACGCAGTGTAATATAGTGTAATGACATAGTGATCATTTCATCTCTGTTTAATATGAACAAACAATAAGAATGTAATGACTCACTGTGTTACACTGTGTGCAGTCTTTTGCTGAAAAACATCCTGTATAGAAAGTTTAAGTTTTGATGACTATACTACAAAAAATTTTAACTTTAAATTTCAGCAATCTCAATTTAAGCGTCCTACATAATTATTTGTTTCAATACGGAGAAAAATATCTGGTTGAAAATAAAGAAACCAGAAAATTCTGATTATATCAATCAGAATTCCGATTATCACAACTAAAACTCTAGTAGATTTAACCAGAAAATTCTGATTCATTCATTTTCAACCAGACACTTTTCTCAGTGTAGTTACATTTTTAGATACTTCAGCAAAACCATTTTTCTTTCCCATTGTAAATCTGAGAATATATTGACCGTTGTAATTCTTTCCTTGGAAAAGAGAAGAATTTCAGATAACGATGATTAACAATAAGTTATGTCGATTCTCGCTTCTGTAAATGAGTAAGATTGAAGTAGAACGCCGGAGAGGGAGATGCACTTAGCATAGCGAACACCGGATGCGTTCTCCATCTGATTACGCTATTGAAATCGCGATTATTTTCTCAGGTTCTTCAGTGATCCGTATGTAGGGCAGCAATGGTATTTTTTCTCTCCGATCGATTAGAATCGCGAGATTGCTTCATACATCAAGGGTTACATCGCGTCCGAATCGACAATTTCATTCTGCTCGATCCGCAATCAATCTATTGTCTTTCCCTATCTCGCCCGCGTCATCCACTTTTCCGATTCTCCTCGCGTATACGCGAGTTTGAAAATGAAATCGTTTTGTCATGTAAGTATTTAAAGATCGCACGAGATCCATTTCCTATTGCGACGTAGTAATTTGAAATTCGTTTCTTGAAATTTGTCATTCAATGTCTTCATCAATTGTCGTCATCAATTTGTCATTCATTGTCTCACAAAAATGTATTTATATCATACCTTTTCTGATATGTGATACTTTAACCATAGTGTTTTAAATTATATTTCTTATACTCATATATCAAATCATTTAATACATTTTTGTTTGCCACCTCTGCCCATATGGATCAAATAATTCGTAGATTTTAATCTTTTCTTCTTAATTGTTTATTGATAATTAAAAAAAAGGAATTTTATAATTTCTTTCTTCTTCTTTCTCTTTCTTTCTTATTCTTCTCTCTCTAGAGGTCAACGTCTGTCGATATCGGTCTAGAGGGGTAAAATTGGATGGTGGTGTGCGAAGAGCGCGAGGCGAGGAGGTGCCGAGTCGAAAATACATATATACGTCATTCGGTAGCCGGTCGGTCGAAGTCTTCGGATTGTCCGAGAGTCGCTGATCAGGCATCGGTCCAAAAACTGGCTGCCGGCGACATCGTCCTCGCGACGTTCCAAAGTACACCGACTATTCGCACTACTAATACTCATCACAATGATGCAAACGAGAATGACACGTGCGCCGCGGCGAAAAATCGTAAACTTTCCCTTCTAATAAAACTTTAACATGAGTTAACTATCCATATTAGTGTGCCTTTAAACCAACTTGCTAATTACTCATTATTAATTTTGTCTACTTGAAATCATAGATTTTTCAACTATTTCTTTTTTTGTAATATTTTAATCTAGAAAATGTCATGCTTTATATTAATAATAATAATATTTTTGATAAAAGTAAAAAATGTTTTTATACTCCTTCAAGGGTTCCTATTAATATGCCCTTCATTTGTGTTCTGAATATTTGATTCATTTTAACGTATATAATTACTAAAACACATAATAAATATAAGCTAATTGTTAAAGTTAATATTTCATTTAAATCATTATTTTAATCAAGTCAATGTAACAATCATAACACAACGCTCTCAGTTTCAAGAAAAGAGAAGCTTAAAATCTTGCGATATTTTACTAGATTCATATAAATATCTTTAATATTAATTGTGATACGCATCTTTAGAAAAATATTTATTACACTTTAATATTATAATTAAAAATAGAATACTATCTTTGATATCGTATATAATAATTTAATTTAATAAAATAAAACCTTTTCTTATTTATTTATGTTAATTTTCTTTATGACTTATCTAAATGCAAAGGCACGCTAAGAGGGACAGTTGCTCTATGATTTTTACCGCTCTTCGCATTAAACTCCCAAATATTTATATACGCATAAAACCTAATAATAAAATTTCTAAATACACGCGCAACTAAATAGCAAAACTTAAACGTTAAACCATCGCGAACGATAGTGTCCGTAGTGACACTATAAATTCGAGTATAAATTTTGATACTAAAATAACAAAAAAATCCTGACTCATCTGGGCCACGCCGATTCTAAAATCTAAAAAGATGAAAGATCAAAAGACGAAAAGATAGCGAGGAAGGAAAGAGAATGAACTATAAGTTTTCCTCGAAATTGAAAATCAGGCGATTGTCTTTTGCCGCGCGAGAGGCATAACGTGATCACACACTATTCTTGTCGTCATTACAAGACAACTCGAGCCTAAGTATAGGAGGTCGGGTGCCTGCCTCCGTTTAAAAATACGTCACATACCGCCTGCCTTCCCTGCTACTCTCGCTTCCTTCTTCGTCTATCTTCTTTTTCTATTACCTTTTTTTCGCACCTTTTCTTTCTTGCACGCATCGTGAAGGAAAAAGCGAGAGAAGGAGAAAGAAAGAGAGAAAGACACGTCGATCAGCAGTGTTCAATGATTCACGACGAAAGAGTATTTTGGAGCGACGATCAATAGCGGTAGTTTCGAGAGCTGTGATCGTCAGCCGGCTGAAACGTGCGCGCGAAGGATTTCAGAACTCCGTTCTCACGATCTGCGGAATAGAAGTCTCAGTCGTACCTCGGCGGAACAGGCTGATTGCGACGACAAATAGAGCGATTTGAGATACTACAAAAGATCGCATCGCGAATGAAATTACCGTCCGATAAACAGAACGAAACTTATTTGTAGCGCTTAAACGCTGAGATAATGCGATCTATGAAATTTTTGCTCGTAGAAACGTTACGTGACTTACTTTTCTTTTATCTCGCGAAAAATTCAGAGATAGATTCTATGTATGTACGTTATGTATACTGCATGATATCTGAAAGTTTAGTTTTCCATAACGGCAATATCTTTTGATTATGTAAATAAAAGTATTATAAAAATATTCCAAAATAAGTTCAGTAATAAAATTTGAAAATTTCACAGTTTGAACTTGTAAAAAGAATAGAGAATGATATAAACATAATAAGAAATAGGTATAAATTTTTCGTCATAATAACGGAAAGAACAGTTTTGTTAAAAGATTTAAAATTCAGTTAAATACAAATAATAATTTTGTTATTGTTAGATTGTCAATATAATTATATATATGCAGGATGTTCAAACTAGTTGTTAAAATGTCAAAACTTTTTGCAGCAATACTTTACTCAACTTTTTACTCGACCAAATATGATAATTGAATAAAATAATTTCAACTAAATTTTCGGTTAATACAACAAAAAATAATTTTATTTTTCTAAATATTTAGTATCTAAGTATTATCAAATAAGCATAACTAACCATTTAGTAACATAACTAAAATTATTTTTTATTTTATCAACTAAACGTTTGATTAAAATTATTTCACTCAACATTTGCTAGCTATTATCAGACTCTTTCTTTCAGTGTGCCTGAGTACTCAAAAATTTGCCGGTTCCGAAAGAATTCTTCTCTGCATGAATAGCTCGATGACCTACTTGTAACAGCGTCGCGGAATTGAAGCTCGGACTCATTATCAACAGCGTTAATCAACAATTTCCCGACGTCGGCAAACCTCGAGCAAGGCTATTTTTTTGCATCAGGATCGACTGCGCCGCGTTAAACATTCGACGCCCTTTGGACTCAGACGGGGAAGCGCGATTAATTGTGAAAGATAATGAACGATCGATCACGCCGGTAATCGCCGGTTTGGTAATCTTACGTGAAACGCCGCCGGATCAAGGGGTTATTCGTTTCCCGTCGATTAGACTCCCCCTCGCAGATTTTCACGAACGCAAGTCTACGATCGACCGAGAAATATATTTATCGAGGGATGAAAATTTTACGATAAAATATAAAGTTACACTCGTTTAGATGCTGTATTTAGACGCTAAATACAGCCACTTGATCAAGAGATGCTGACCCGGTTTTTTTTGTCTATCCTGATAGATACAAAGAGTCCATTACATAATGAGTTGCTTTAAATAATCTAAATTTAAAAACGCTATCTTGTTAATATAATAAAGATTTAGTGTGTGTACGTATTTATTTTCACATTGAAAAAAAAATACTAAATTTTAATCAATATTTGTTTAAATAGTTTTAAATAAATATTTAGATATTAAATGTAAACATATATATATTTGATACAAAAATCATTAATTTTAACTTTATCATTTTTTTATTGAGTAAATATTTATTCATTATAAATAAACATTTACTTAGTACTATTTAAAGAAATATGTATTAAGATTTAATAAATTTTTTTTTCGATTTTTTTCAACTGTATGAAATTTTAGTCTAATCTTCAATTAGTATATTATAAGTATTTTTCTAATATTTTTCATTAAAAAAAAAAAACCCACAAATTTCCCAGCTTAAGTGGAATAATCTCGAGTTACCTAATTAATCGAGACTTTTTCGAAACAAATTCAGTACAATGCCTTGATATTTTTCAATAATTAACAAAATTTCATAAAATTGTAACAACATTTTATTTCTAATTATATGGAATGTGTTATATTGATCTCGTCGTCCTTATCTCAGATTCTTCTTCACTATCTTTCCCCAATCTCAATTATTAATTGTCTTGATAAGCACGCCGCAAAGTAAAATTCTGCCAAAGTAAAGTTCGCGCTTGAAATTATAATAAATGAAAGCCTTTATTATCCGTTTGCACCTCGGGAGTTTAATCTTTCGAAAATCCTTTACTTTCAATCGCTTCTAATCCGAGGACTATTCCGATGTTTGGAAAAATCAAACGGGAAATCCCGAATAAATTAAAAAACAATCTGTAGCTGAAAGAAATCGCGAAGAAAGTGAAACAACCCGATTGTACAATTGATACGTAATTCATTGTTAAGATTGCTTCTCAGTGTGTGTTGCGGTACTGAGAACAATTAACATCTTGCATTCGCGACAAACGCGGAAAAGAACAGCGTTATTATCCGGCGGCGACAACACGGATGGTAGCATGGTCGTTAATCGAATCATATTGCCGAGTTAAATGCGGACGTCATCCGCAATTGCGGCATCGTGCAGTTTCCTTCCGCTGTCGACTCGTTACGCGAGTCTCATTATCGGACAACGCTACCGAGAGAGAGGGAGTCGGTGGGAAGGGAGGATGAAATCGGTCGCGCTTTACTCTCTTTTCATCTAACAATGGTGAATGAAAGCCTGTTTGGCAAATGCAATATATCGCACCTGCTAATTTGAGCCGTTCTCACGCATGTTTGCCGTTTCATCGCGATGCACTTGCATCATTCGATACATTCACCAATTACAATACACAGTTTTTGTTATATCTAGCAAACATATATAAGATTTGCTCGAAAAAAAGAAAGACTTCCGATAAGATACGTTGTGGAATAAACTCGGTTTTTATGGCCATATATACGAAAAAGACGGGATTATAAGCTGTAATCTCTAATAATTGTTAAATAGAGCATTTTTATAGTCATTCTGAAAACCTATGGTCATTCTATCTCAAGTTTACCTTATTGCAAATGAACGGTATGATTGGTAAGTGCATGATTTTCCTGAAGAATCTAGCTAAAAAATTTAGCTAGATACTGATTTCAAAATAATTTTGTTAAATTATTAAAATAATTATGTATGCAGGACATTCAAGCTGGTTGCTAAAATATCAAAATTTTTTGCAGCATTGCTCTCATCATGCCTTGAATTTCTTATATTATTATTTTAATAGCCTAACAAAATTATTCTTAAATCTGTATCTAATAAGTTAAATTTTTATATATATCAATGAAATCATTTTTTCCGTATACCCTCCATTTTATTATGCCAATAATTATTTTTAATATCTTTCGAAGACATTGAAAAATCGTTTAAGCTTCTTATTCTGTAATTCTTAATGTCAACAACGATATCGTTATTGCTTTAAGAATTACAGAAGGAACTTAATATTAGGAGCCTAGGTCAATTCTAATAGATCAATTCTAAGCAGAATCGTAAGACTCGTAACTTGTTCTCGTAAAACTCATAAGAACTTATAACCAATATTTTATTTATTTATAATTTTATGCATCATAAGACGTAAGATTATTCGTAAATATTTACGATTTCTTGTAAATCTCATAGTTAGTAAAAAGCTGTCTGTAAAAATAATATCGTATAAAAATATAAACACTTCAAAATTCTTATAAATCTTACGAGAATATATTACGAACCTTACAATTTTATTTAGAATTTAGGCATAAATCTAGAATTCGAATAGATAAAAAGAAAAATATGTTGAGATATCTGATAAAACTTGTTTATAGAAATGTTTATAAAGCTCTGATGTTTATATATGAGCACAGTTTATGAAGTAGTCACATTAAGGAAAATGTGAACAGAAAATCTATCCTGCAGAAACGTGTTGCATCCGAAGGCACGAAAATGACGGAAAAACGCGACAGTTTAACCAGACGTAAACGTCAGTTGTCAAAGGCCGGCGCGCCGTAACTTACGGTTACACCGTTCGCATTTTTCCCTCGTAACATTCAGCCGTCGATGTTTTATAGCGCGTGCATACAAACGTGTCAAAGGTCAGGGATAAAAAAAAGATACATAGACACATGCTTTCTCTTTTTCTCTACCTTATGCTTCGCGTTGAACGGAAATAGATACATCAAATATCGGTTTTGCTCTCGTAATATATATTTCTTTTTATATTTAAGACTGAAAACCTATTTTGCGTTACTATTATTATAGAGAGACAGATAAATTTAATTTCTATAATGAGTAATAAAACCTTAACGA
>NW_012130066.1:1352446-1355821 GCF_000143395.1 Atta cephalotes
TATATATATTATTTATTTTCTCTCTCTCTCTCTCTCTCTCTCTCTCTCTCTCTCTCTCTCTCTCTTTCTCTCTCTCTCACGTTTTGACTAAAATTCTATTAGCTTTTGGCGGTGATTCGTTACGGTTTTTTTTCTTTTTTCTAAATATATGTATAGTAAGAGGGTTCAGCCTTCGTTTTCTGTCTGTCAGCAGGTGCGTATTTCGAAAGGGAGGGAGGGGGGAGAATGAGAAGGCCCGCTTACTTCGCGTCACCGTCAGCTTCCATGCTTCACCGGTGGTGGGCCAATACGACGACGATACCTGAAATCAAAAATATATGAAACATTAATATGTTGTCAACAGCTACAGGTATTTTACGCTCGGTGAAATTTCAAGCATATTATCATCACATATTTGTTAATAACACATTGTGTTATATTAGAAATATCTCACCGCTAATTAAAATATCAAAATCCTAGCTTCAATAACCAAAAATTCTTATAGTAAGTGACTGGTTGGACAAGCCATTATAATCCTTTGTATATTAGATACAAGTCCGCATTTAGAAAGTATGATTTTCCTCAAATAATTAAAAATTTAGATACAGATTTAATTTTATTTCGGTAGATACAGAAATAATTTTGTTGAACTATCAAAATAATTATGTAAGAAACTCAAGCATGGCATGATAAGCAATATTACAAAGAGTTTTGACATGCTGGCAATCGGCTTGAGTGTCCTACATTTATAATTATAATTATTTTGATAGTATAACAAGATTATTTTTAGATCTGAAACCAGCTAAATTTTTAGATATTCCAGAAAATCATTCTTTTTGTGTATCTATTAATTGGAATTCTAATTCATTCAATCATAAAGGAATAAATAGATACTTATAATATAATTAAATCTATCAAACATTATGGTCAAAATAACCAGAAATTCAATTACGATAATCAGAATTCTGACTGACAAAACCAGAACGCATTTTGAAGTATCTAAAAATTTAGCTAGAAGCAGATCTAAACATAATTTTGTTTGGACCATGAAAATAATTATGTAAGACGCTCAAATTGATTGCTAGAACGTCAAAACTTTTTGTAGCATTGCTCATCATGTTTGAGATTTCTATGTAATTATTTTAATGTGATCCAACAAAGTTATTTTCAGATCTATATCTAGCTAAATTTTTAAATGCTTCAATAGAATCGTTCTTTTTGTATACCTCTTTTTGATACAACCAGAACATTATACTCAGTACATGTATTGGGTTGTCCGGAAAGTTCGTGTCTAACCTATATAATTTAATAAATGTATACTAAAATTTAAATTTTCTGCGTTTCAATTTTCCTTCAACATCGGCACGAACTTTCCGGACAACCCAATACATACAAAATAAACGGAGATACATGTATATATGCATATATAAAAATCAAAATAGATCAGATTTGTCTTGGAGATTTTTAGAATCTGAATACATAAATATCGAGATGCCCTATCGTGGCACACGGCATAAAGACGGGAAGGCGCGCCATCATAAATTAACAATCCAAAAAATAGCTAAACGGCCCATTGTCATGCGATACTGAAGTACGTTTTACGTCCCATGTATATGTTATACTCGTCGAGAATCCCACCGAAATCGTCCCGCGAGAGCGGTAACTAATTTCCTAATGCAACAAAGTTCATCGGTTTCAAGTAGCAAACTAGCAACCGTTACATTAGCACAGATTGTTGCAAGCCGGCGGCGTAACATCCACCACCGAACCACCACCACCACCACCACCACCACCACCACCACCACCACCACCACCACCACCACCACCACCACCACCACCACCACCATCATCACCACCACCACCACCACCACTACCACCACCACCACCACCACCATCACCACTACCACTACCTCCAAATGTCGATTTTCAGATGTTCGATTACGATTCACAACGCCCCGCGCGATCGTACTCTCCGATATCTCAATAATTCATTCGCCACCTCCTCCTCTGTCCAGTCTCGGCTTATTATTATCCCCGATTGCATTCTTTCTACGAATTGCGCACATAACTGAATGTACGGCTTGGCGCATACATTTGGCCCGTTAAGGGAGGAGATCCCAGAATAAAATTCGTCACATAGTAAAATCTGGGATACGCCTTTAAATAGCGGATGGGGGTCAGCTTTTTGCGCGCATCGATCCGATCCGTGGTTGCGCGCTTCGCGCAGTGGCGGAAATTTCGCCGATAAAGACGAAGTCGCCCCCTCCCCCCTCCCCCTCCACACAACATGTGTGTGTGTGTGTGTGTGTGTGTGTGTGTGTAAACTGTTTCCCTTTTTCTTCCCAAATTACTTTAGGAAGTAATAATAAAATAAACAATCATCATCTAAGAAAATTATTTCCTCTCTCTTATAATCTCTTTTCTTTCCGTTTCTGATTAATTTTATTTTTCTTGAAAAACATAATACATTTACACTTATTAGATATACAACTTTGCTTCCGCCGTTTTTTTCCGAAATTCGAGGCTTTATTGTAAAAAACTGGTTATACATTTATGATTCAAAGTATTGTCCATCGCTGGCCACTACTTTCTCCCATCTTTCAGGTAGCGTACGAATCCCGCGTCGAAAAAACTGGTCATCTTTTGAGGCTATCCACGAATCGATCCAATTTTTTACTTCTTCATGAAATCGGAAGTGCTGGTCAGCCAGGCCGTGTGCCATTGATCGAAACAAGTGATAGTCAGAGGAAGCAACGTCTGGAGAATACGGCGGGTGGGGTAGGATTTCCCATTTCAACGTTTCCAAGTATCTTGACCACTTTCGCAACATGGGGTCGAGAATTGTCATGCTGCAAAATTACTTTATCGTGTCTCTCGTTGTATTGCGGCCGTTTGTCTTTCAATGCTCGGCTCAAACGCATCAATTGCGTTCGATACCGATCGCCTGTGATTGTTTCAGTCGGTTTTAAGTTCATAATACACTACGCCGAGCTGGTCCCACCAAATACAGAGCATGACCTTGGACGTCAAAATCACCGTTCTTGAAGTGATGAAACCACTCACGACACGTTCTTTCACCAATAGCGGCCTCATAAGTATTTGAGAGCATTCGATGAGCCTCAGCCGCAGATTTCTTTATATTGAAGCAAAAAATTAAAACCTCCCGCAAATGACGAGAATTTGGCTCGTAAACTGACATTTTCAATCAAGAATAACTTTATGATGCAGACACAAATCGACTAATGTTTCTATGGGGTTATGTTGACAGATGCCCAAGTTTATTGTATTACGTCTATGATCTATTTATTTCGACCACCACTTATCGCTAAAGCCATCTATAGGAAAACGGCGGAAGCAAAGTTGTACACCTAATATATAGACTTTAAATTCTTTATA
>NW_012130066.1:1355841-1365070 GCF_000143395.1 Atta cephalotes
ACGTAAGTAAGTACTACTATATATATATTAATTATTATTATTATTATATATATATATATATATATATATATATATATATATATATTGTATATATTTTATATTTAAGGACGTGTAGAATTTATTGTTTCATCCTATTTTCTCAGAAAATATAATTTTCAAAATGCAATAATTTTAAAAATACCGTTTATAAAATATATATTTCTCCAGATTCTATGATTCTTCTTCATTTTTAAATATTTATAAAATATTTATATCTTATAAGATATAAAAAAGTGAACATATATAAATATATTTAATGGCAATAATGATGTGATAAATCATTTTTAATTCAAAAATACTAAAATTAAAAATTTTATTTGATTTTTAATATTAAAATTATTTTTATCTAAAAATTCTTTATAGATTCTGCGATTTTCGACTTACAGAATCTTTAAATTTGCCACTGGTTTTACGAGAATTTTGGCCACCAGTCGATCGATCTATCTTATGTGATGTGCCACAGAAATGATTGCAAAAAGTGGCCGAGAAACGGTTCCGACGACACCTCCCGCTGTGGCATGAATGGCGATCACGGTTGACCCCCTACACGCGAGGAAAACCCCATTTTAAAGCGAGTAATCGCGATAACGCGTCCTTATCTGGAATATTTAAGTGTTCCATCAGCACGTCCGGCGCACGCGCATGAATGACTGTATGGCAGTAGACATCGAGAAGGATATGTTGAAGGACAATTGGAAAGTGGAGGTCATCAACCAGCTGTGTCTAAGAAGATAGATCTCGATACATAAATATGCAAGAAAAAAAATCGATTTTACTGAAAGCTGGATACAAATCTGAAAATAATTTTGTTGAATCATCAAAATAATTACGTATATCACTGCAGATATCAAAGGAGTAATGGCAACCATTCTCATGAGTTAAATAACCTTTTTGTTACTTTTAACCTCCCCACGTGTGTTAAAATACAAATCAATCCATTTCTGTTAGTTTCAAAGTAAGCAACATCGGACGTTCAGATTAACGTGCACTTAAGTAAATAATAAACTAAATTTGAGTCAAATTTAATACATTTTATTCAATTAAATCATTTAACTCTATTACTTTAGTTAAATTAACGATATATTGAATAGTAGCGACCTATAGAAATAATTAAAAATAATTCAAATTGGATGTAACCTAACATTATGAATTTAAAGGTGATAGAGATTTCAAGCATGATGATCAATGCCGCAAAAAAAAAGTTTTGACATTCTAGCAGTCAAATGTCTTTATTTGGTGGTCCAAAATTATTGTTAAATATGTATCTGGTTAAATTTTTAGATACTCCAGCAAAAAATCTATAATATCTAATACAAAACTAAATAGATGCATTTTTATAGCAAAAAAAAAAAAAAAGAAATTACATAAATTATTTCACAAAATTATTTTGTAAAGAAAGATAAAAAAATCTTGCTGAATTTTTAAAAATTTTTCTATTTCTTCCACTAGGACATAATGTAGCTAATAAAATCCGTTCTCTCTTCTCCCATAATGCGTAGTCGAATTAATAATTTTACGACTCGTCGTGGTAATCGACAATCGATATAATAATAATGATTGAAAATTAATCTCCCAAACGCACTTAACAAAAGTGGAACAAACGGATTAATATGGATATGGACATGGACACGCAAAGTAACTCCGCGAATAACCCCGCAAATGAATATTTAATATTGCCGGAAGTCATGTATGGAAAATCATGTCGATCGAGGAGCGTATCGCTCCCTTTTCTCTTCCCTTTTTCTTCTATTTCCTACACATATATTTTCGTAGTTACCTTCCAAGCAACTTATGATATTTAACGATCTCAGGAATGCGTGACGATTCCTTTGACTTGCTTTTCAAGCACGCCGCATCTTTAAACGAACATACAAACAAAAGTTCAATAAATAACACAATCACAAATGTTTTCGTCTAGTATACATATATTATTTTTTTAATTTATTTCGTTGCGAATATATCAATCTTGCATTTCGATCGCGTTAAAACGCTGTTTCTAATGCATACTTATGCAGTTATTTATATAATATCTGTATATCTATTTGTTTACATAATCGTAAGGAATTTACTAGAGTAAATTAGAATAAAATAAAAAAAAATGTTTAATAAAAAAAATAAAAAAGAGAGATGCGAACTATGCTTCCACGTAATGCATTTTGAGTAACGCTAAAATAGTCCGACATGTAGTTATTTATATTAAAAAACACTATGAAATAAATTATGATCGTGATTATGAAAAGTAAATTATAATTTTTTTTAATATATAAAAGTGGTAACTCGAAAACGATTTATTTCCGGATCTATGTTTATATGTACAGCCTTTTTTTCTTCTTTTTGGTTCCTGAATTATTTCCTGAAGTATTGGGGGCAATTTTCCGGACACCCTGTATGTGTCAGATTTATATTTTTCATCAATCAACTATTATTACATCGTAAAATCGCAAATTTTTTTTATAACTATACATGCAACAAATATACTTACGTTTTTCTTTAATAATAAATCAAATAAAATAAAAAAAAATAGATGCAATAATTCATTCAGGAATTTTCTGTGACGATTAAATTTATGTGTATACCTGCAGTTAGAAAGTCTGCAAGATTTATGTGATAAAAGTAAATGTGTGGGTTTATAAAACATAAATCTCGTTTCTTTTGCTTCTTTAAAAAAATTGCTTTTGTATTCAAACATCATACCTCTTTTAGAACAGAAATCCCTAACTCAAAGCTGATTCGCTTTCCAACTCTGTTCTCTCACACACGCAAGCACCATCAGTTTATCATATAAGCTGTCTTTAAAACTGTAGTCATTGCCGCTTGATCAATATAAAACCAATTTTCTTTTAATAAAAGCAATTTAGATTACTTCTTTTATTTTCATACTTAAATATTTTGATATTTAAGCCACTAATTCTTTTGGCGTATATACAAATGTATTCATAGAATTATTAAAAGAATCATCAATATATTTATAAAAATATTCGATATACTTTGACATTTTCGTCAAAGAGAAATTCATGCCAAATTATTCAAAGACCCATAAGTAAAAATCACGGCGATATAGAGACACCTCTTATATACGAATAAAAATTGTCGTGCGTGCGACAATATTATTTAATAACCTATCATAAATTTCGACAACTCGACACATCGATAGACACACTGACGCGGACAGTTTCGACGATCGATTTATGGGATTAAAACTCGAACCGATTCGTACGCGGATTTTCTACGTCGTGGCGAACATATGTTGCCTACGTAGCCACGCACGTAGCCGGGTAGCTTTTGTTCACGGCGCGCCGATCGATCCGAGGGATCGTGCAACATTGTGCTCCATAGAAACAGAACGAAGCGCTCAGGGTTTGGGCCAGGTGGTCTTCGCCCTTCCCCACTTGACGCGAGCGGTGGAACGGCGGTTGGGTAGAAACGCGAAACCCGCGCGCACGCATCAACAGCTGTTCCGCGTTATCGACGATCCGAGCAGGAAAATCTACGATTCACCGTCTCGTGCACGGCTGTACGGCGACCCATCGAAACGGGTAACGAATGTTTACGACGCGCCGATATGGCAGCGGTATAATGCTCGATATTGTAGCACTCGACACGCGCGCACATGATGATACTAAGTTAAGCCATCGAGCTTTGCATATCCTTAATGAATTTCGTAGACGGGTAGACGTTCCTTCGGAGAAGGAGGTACATATCTCGACAATAATCATTTCTGAGTTCTGTAAAAGATCCCGACTGTACAAATCCAATACTCGTGGAATATCTTGTGTACTTTAATCATCTTTGTTAAATCTCACGTATCATCACAGAAATTTCTACTGATCCACACAATGGCTGAATTCAGCAGAACAAGTACAACTGTTGTAAGATTGTAAGAATAGCTTCGTTACCTGAAGAGTTCCATGATACGTATTTCTTCACGAAAAGCGATTTTCTTTCAATAATTTATACTCGAAAACAATCGATGCTTCAATATTTTCGTTAAGAAGATCTTGGGCGGTATTCATAGTCGATTTTTATATTTAAGATTATCCTAAAATTACCTATAATTTTAAGATGTCATGAACCAATTAGAGGGTTCTATTATCATCTTAACATCTTAAGACATACTTGAGATAATTTTTAAATAAGAATCGATTATAAATATCGGCCGATTTTGAATTGTTCAAAAGATTTGTCATTATAGAAGGATATCAGACGAATTCAAGATACTTTGTGAAAGCTGGCAAGTGTGTATCTCTTGTTTTGCAGCACGGTGGTGCTCATCGGACGGATTTACGCGTTCAACAACTCCACGCGCGTTGCGACGCAGCAGGAGTGGTCGTATGGTACATCATAATTAATGGCTATTATTATCCAGACATTCTTCACTGTTCTAATAATAACACCGTCGCCCACTTTCTACGATCTATTTCTGTCTACTTACGTACTCCCCGCGAAACGCTCGCTCGCGCGCGCTCATATAAAACGGAAGTTTCGAGGCCGTCATTAACGATTTCACGCTTAATCATCAATAAAATACACGTGAAGAGACGTCAACTCTCTCTTTTTCTTTCCCTATAAGTCTTCTTTACAGATATAAAGGGTGTAGTAACAGGTGACTTAATTTTGAATATGAAGTTGTATTATGTATTCACAAGTGTTTCTCATTAAAAAAAATCTTTAAACCATTAATGTGTTATAAATACATATAATAATTTATAAATTAACAAGCAGATTTGATTCCAGCCTTATTTATACTTGTCTTGAGCATTGTCTTGAGCAATTTTCATTACCATAATATACGTTATTTAATATCTTACAATATTTATTTGGGAAAATCATATTTATAAAAATAAATTTCTTAATAACATTACTTTTTAAAATTTAATTATCGAACAAACCCTTAAATATTTCACTGTGAAGGATACAATTGATTTCAGTAATTGAATTTATTGTCATTTTTTTTTTCACACGTAACTTTACGTACCATGTCACAATTACTGATGCCTCAAGAAATCTCAAGAAAACTATGATAACGCCGTTAAAGAAGATAAATGTAACATCGACCTATTTCCAGGCAATAATTTTCCTGAAATGCAGCATTTCAATTATGAAGCATAGAAGGTATATTGTATGCGATAACATTGGGAATGAATATTCTAAGCTATGCAACTGTGTCACGGTTATTGCGTTCACTTCCAGGAACTTCAAGATGTCGCCCGTGCGAGATGCATGTATAATGAACAGATAATTAAAATAGAAAGTAAAAAAAGAAAGATAAAAAATTATGCATCAGAGCAGGATGAACCGCGGCTGTTTCTAAAACGGTTAACAGAGGTAAAGGAACTCAATCTCGCATATCATTGACAAAGAGGCATCGCGAGGAATCGATCGAACACGTCAATCGATCGCGGGCTTAAAACTTCGCGACGTCGCGCAACGTTATCTTATTTATTTATATTTACAAGTGCGACTGTCATCCCGACCTCGTCGTTTGCTAGGCGCGAAGAGACAACAAGCACTTTGTCCCTGACGTGGAAGTCGTTCGCTTCTCTTCGCCCGCCCCATCCATTGACATTCTCGTCGCGATGTCGGCGACAACGTCTTCCCCCTGGACTCGTCTAAGACGTCGATATTGAAAACGCGTGACTAATGATTATTGGCCGCAGTGTGTTTAACAGCTGAAACGATACGCGTCGATCCGCCACGTGACCTCCGTCTGACGGAACTCACGGCGGAATCGCAAAACGCCACGAGTACAAACGACTTTTTGTGAGAATTCGATGAAAAAGCAAATCAACAACCGACTTAAAAATGCATTTAAAAATATTTACATGGAAATATTATTAAGTAACTTTCGCTTTTTGACCGAATAAAGACTCTTTTCTCTTATTTGTGTACAAGAGATACATTTCACGTTACTGGTTGAAAAAATTAATTATCTAAAATTTGTTCGCAAAATTTGTTCCATTCCAGTTGTATGTGTTTACATCACTGATGTTCTGCTTTTGTCACATGTACCTTATTAGATTGCTCTGCAATATTATATTGCAACAATGTTCTATACGAATACCGAGATTTGCCTATGCAAACTTTTGTATGAATTATCGACATGAATAATTAATGACAAAGTATGCCTTAAGCTAATGCTTTATGATAAAAGCAAAAAGTTATTTGTGTAAAATGCGGAGAATACATCTTTATTTCATGCTTTTATTTTGAGGCAAATGCTTTTTGTTCCTTCTACCCGCTTCGCTTTTTATACACGCGTAAAAAGCACGTTTAACGGTTAATTTGCGCCGACTGCAATTATTACAAATGTACAAAGTTGTTTAATCACATAATGCAATAATGATCAAATTTAATTTTGTTTGCAAAGAATTCCCGCGCACGAGCAACGTGTACAAGACCATTTGCGCAGCATATAATGATGTACACATATGAATAATAAATCGCGGTAAAATATTATATATAAATGCAAGAATTATCAAGGTGACGATCTTTGATTCTGCATAATAAAGTAATCGAACTTTAAACGTCTCCACTAAGCTTTGCAATTTTTTTTTAATTTTTTGCCAAAATCCAAAATTGGAAATTAATAGTCATATTCAAAAAAGAAAACATTTTTGAATTTCATGTTAATAAAAAATATGAGAAATTTTCATATTTTTTGTATACGTGCTGTAAAGATTAATAAAAAAAGTAATATGTCGCGCATACTAGATATGTATGTACCTAATGTGACTTAAGCATAATATTTCTCTCTTTCATAAAGAAATGTTAGAAAATTGAAAAAGCAATCCAATATTATTTTTATAAGATTGTAAGCGTATTATATATCAATAAACATGTCAATAAACATTGACATGTTTATTGACATATAAGAATTCGCAAAAACTGTGAAAAAACAATGTTCCAAACAATGAATATTCTTCTCTTTGCTTATCTATTTATCTACTTATTTCTACAATGTTTAGCAGATGAATTAGAATCCATAACCTAGAATAACAAAGATACAAAAAAAAAACAGACGTGTACATTCAATATACCTATAAGTCGATCATATTGGTTCTATCCTACAAAGAGTTTCTCCTCTTTGATTGTAAACGTTGTGACAAAAATATAAACTAAATATATAGTGTTGTAAAGCATGAATTCAGAAACTACAATAACAATATTGAAATTAATATCTAGCTTTGGTAATTACAGGAAACAATTACTCACTTACAAAATATTACATCACAACCATGACATTGCATTTTGTTTTATCGACAATAACAGAATGAACAAATTGAGCAATAAACTAATGCAATTGAATCAGACGGACAACCTGTACAATTTAAGCTATCATTGCTATTTGTTGAATTAATCGTATAATTATTTACAAATCGCGAATAGGGCGTTTTGAATACAAGCTCATATTGGATCTGATTATCTTAGGTACATTGTGCTATATAGACACCAGAATCGCGCGGTTGCTTTAAAGCGCGGTGTGAATGCGAGAATTTTTTTTTAAAGAACGGAATGGAAAGATAGAAAAAGAAGAAAGAGAGAAAGAGAGACAAAAGAAAAATATGTCGCTTAGCGAGTTGCGGTGAATAAAGGGAGAAAAGCATCGTGCACGTGATCGCGCAACGTATGCTTTTTCGCACCTAACGTATGTTAGACGACGGTAGTTGGTATAAGCCAGGCATAAACAATCGTAGCTTGTCTTAAGCCCACAATTGCATAAACGTAGTTGTAAGTGATTGTACATTGAAAGAAAAGATTGGTTGCTACAGCAAATTAGATGGTAAAATATGGTATAGCATTTTTAATTGGCTGCAGCAACCAATTAAAAATGCTGTGCTATATTTTACCATCGTAATTTGTTGCAGCAGCCAATCTTTTCCTTCAGTGTAATTGTAAAAATTGATTAATCACAATTGAATATGAGGAGAATATTTTGATTGATCAATTCTTACAGCTACGCTTACGTAATTGTAGAATGGACTTTAACTTTGATGTTAACTTTTAATCGACATTTTGTTTCTCTTTACATAAACGACATCGATGATGTGCGACAGATTGCGACAGGTTTCAAATTTTATTATTACATCTTGTATTATATACATATTTACTTCTTATATCCTACATCTCGTTTTAGCCGACAGTACTGCCTTATCTCTTTTAAAAATTTGTCCGGTGTATAAGATGATCTCAAAATTTAAAAATTTTATAATTTATATTTATAAATTACAATCAAAATAATTATCATCATGCGCATTGGATCCCATCGTATCGCATCTCGATTGCATCTACCCCTCATTTTCTATATTCTTAGAGTCGCTTTAATTTTTTTTTTAATTTATTCGATATGTAAGTAGATCACTTTGAATTTAAATTAAAGATTTAAATTTAAATTACAATCGGAATTTTATCATGCGCATTGAAACTTTCGGATAAGAATCGAGAAAGACATGCTGAGTCATGGAAACGTCTGTAATTGTGTTTATTTACATAAACATACAATTGCAGACGTTTCCATGACGTATATGTAAATAAATGATTAACTCAGCTCATGAAAAAAAAAAAAATAAAGAATAGAGAACAATTAAGATATTACGTCGTATTCTTCTTCTCCGTCCGTAAGTATCGCGCGCTTTTAGGGCGCGCATTATCTCGCGACGCGCGTGGTCCGCAATGGCGCCGCGGGGCTAAGAGTCAAGTAAGTACCATCGCGGAACGTGTCGCCTATTATTAGACGCGTCGTTTCCGCGTACGGGCACGCAGGCAGACCGCGTCATGCACACGCTGAGACGGCGACGACGCGACACGACTGCGCTCAAAGAAAGTGGAGTCGTCGTTAATATCGTTTCGGCTCGAAACTGAATCACTAGCCAGCGGCTTCTCCGCATCTCCTGACGCTTCCGCATGCGAGCGGAAACGGAAAGAAGCACATCCAAAATTAAATGATGATTTTGAGAAGCAGGACACACGCGCGCGCACGCACACACGCACACACACACACACACACACACACACACACACACACACACACACACACACACACACACACACACACACACACACACACACACACACACACACACACACACACACTAACTAACGTACGTTACCTTACTTACTTATTACTTAACGTAAACGAAAGTAAAGTAAGTAAAGTAATTACTTACCTTACCTTAAACTTTAAAACCTTAAA
>NW_012130066.1:1365090-1377022 GCF_000143395.1 Atta cephalotes
ACACACACGACACACACACACACACACACACACACACACACACACACACACACACACACACACACACACACACACACACACACACACACACACACACACACACACACACACACACAAAAGCGCTTTTCCTATTCATTTTCGAAAACGAATAGGATAAAAGATATTGCTCCCTTATTTCAAAAAATTAAAAAAAACGTAATTTTCGAGTTAATAATTATTACCATGAATGAGTTGTAAACGTTACTCTGTCAATCATTGAAGTGAAGAAAGTGGATTAATTTAATTTTACGTTCCGTCGCAATAATTTTTTCTCCCTCCTTTTCAAGACTTGCTCAATCTTCACTCCAAAAGATACAGTAATTTTTTTTTGTTGTGTCACTTTTAAAATGAGGAAGTGGTATCATAGAATACAAAATATCTTTATATAATTATTATTAAATATAAAACACAAATTCTAATGTACATATCAATTCTAATGTACGTATTAATACAATTAAACATATTACAATTCGTTGTAATTCTACTGTATTCTTTTACATATTGGTACAAGTACAAATTAGTTCGGTTTCTGTTTTTTTGTGCATTTATTTCAAAACAAAATGAATGAACAGATCGATTAAAGTATTGTCCATCGCTGCCTACTACTTTTCCCATCTCTCAGGCAATTTTCGAATTCCATCTCGAAAAAAATGACTCGTCTTTGGAGGCGATCTAATTTTGGAGCCAATTTTCGATTTCTGCGAAAGAACCGACGACTTGCTGCATCCTTCGGAACAACCAGTAATTAGAAGGAGCAATGTCCGGAGAATACGGCGGGTGCGGTAAAACATCCCATTTGAGCGTTTCCAAATATTTTTTTATGACTTTAGCGACATGAGGCCGAGCGTTGTCATCAAGAAGAATAACTTTATCATGTCTTTGCTCGTATTCCGGCCGTTTTTATCGCAATGCACGGCTCAAACGAATCAATTGTAGCCGATACCGATCGTCCATAATGGAATCGCCAGGTTTCAGCAGCTCATAGTAAACAAGACTCTTTTGGTCCCACCAGATACAGAACATGATCTTTAAACCATGAATGTTCGGCCGTGGTGTTGAGGTCGATGGCAATAATTGACTTAGCGTAGTATTTTTTTCTTCTTGGGGTTATCGTAGAATATCCACTTCTCATCTCCAGTCACAATCCGATACAAAAAAATCTTTTCTCTGTTGTCTTTGAATCAGTTATTCGCAAGTGAAAAATCGTCTTTCTCTCGGTTTCAGTTCATAAAGCACCCAATTTCCTTGTTTTTGAATCATTCCCATGACTCAATCGTACAAAAACGGCTTGTTGAATTACCCCCAATGATTCTGCAAGCTTCTCTTGTGTTTGACTCTGATCTTCTTCGAGTAATACCTCTAATTCTTTGTCTTCGAATTTTTTTGGCTGTCCAGAGCGAGGCTTGTCTTTAACGCTGAAATTTCCATCCTTGAAACGTCGAAACCATTCCCTACATGATTTATCAGTTGGAGCAGTGTCTCCATAAACTTCGACAAGCATTCGATAGGCTTCAGCCGCACTTTCCTTCCAATTAAAGCAGAAAATCAAAACCTCCCGCAAATGCTTGATTAACACAAAATTCGACATTTCAAACACAGTAAAAATCAAGGTTTTTGTGATGAAACTCAAAACGATATAAACTAAATATTATTAGCAGATGTTTAACCTCTCTAAAACCGCCAAAATCAGCTGTCACTATGAACTATTCACAACAGCTGGAGCTATCTTTAGGGAAACGGACCGAACTAATTTGTACTGTCAATATGTAGAATCTAATATCTAATTTTTAGATATAAATTTATAAGTCTAACATCAATAGAAAAGGAGGAAAGAATATAGAAATTCACTCTTCATTTAATCAAGGAAGACAAGTAGGCAAAAACTTTTCAACGATAGTGTAATTGTGCATCCCGATCGCATCCATTACACTATTTTAATATTCAGAAAAGATTAACGTGGAGCTTCATTTAAGCGAGATATTCCGATCAAAAGAGTTCGTGCGTTTTCGCGCGTAACGAAAGTCGACACGCAATGTTTATCGCGGTTGCACATTTCGGTTCGCACGTCATTCATTTCCCGTTTCGAACACAAGCGGCAGGAATCAACGTAACCTGATTTCGTGCAACATAATTACGCCCGAACGGATGCACCGGCATGGGGAGGAGGCACTTTCACGCAAAATGCAGCATACGTGTAATCCCCCTTCGTAATAAAAGCCACCTATATCCTTTCTTCGCATTACGCGATTTTATTTCTCACAACGCGACGTTATAGGCTAAATCAAATCTTATGGCGAATTCAATTGGACACACTAGTGCGTACTATATTAAAATCGTTGTAGGTATACTGATTTAACTCCCTCTAGTCATTTTTTATTTCTCACTCGCTATTGTGAGGTCATTCGCGTTTTATTAAACGGATTACACACATTGAAAGAAAAGATTGGCTGCTGCAGCAAATTAAATGATGCTGATGAATATAACATAGCATTTTTAATTGGCTGCAGCAGCCAATTTTTGATTGCTGCAGCCAATTTTTGTGTGTTGTGTTAGCCTATCCGCAATGTCAGTATAGAATTTCGATTGGCTAATGCAATCAAAAATTGGTTGCTACAGCCAATTAAGAATACTATGCTATATTTTACCATCTAATTTGTTACAGCAGCCAATCTTTTTTTTTCGGTGCACTGTAATGATTTTTAACCGTAATTTTAACTTACAATTAGTTTCAATATTCTAGAATTAAAAAGTAAAATGGCAATAACAATTGACGAAACTATGTAATTTTGGCACGTACCCTACTGGCGTACGCAACGCGCGAAATTTGGCTTGGACACGAGTGATCTCATAAGGGGTAATGAGGGTTAATCTGAATGCAAAGCCCATTCTACAATTGTATTAGCATAGTTCCAAGTGATTGTAGCTGTAAGAATGGACCAATCACAGTCGAATATTCTCCTTAAATTCGACTGTGATTGTTCAATTACAACTATGATCACTTATAACTATGCACTGAAAGAAAAGATTGGCTGCTGCAACAAATTAGATGGTAAAATATGGCATAGCATTTTTAACTGCAGCAGCCAATTTTTGGTTTGCATTAGCCAATCGAAATCCTATACTGACATTGCGAATAGGCTAACACAATAAAAAATTGACTGTTGCAGCCAATTAAACAAACTATGCCATATTTTACCATCTAATTTGCTGCAGCAATCTTTTCTTTCAGGGTGTTTATGCAATTATTGAATGAGCTTGAAAATAAAATGTAAATATTTTGAATTATTTATAAAAAAGTTATATTTTACACCTAACAACACAATTGAATTATATTTCACGGTTCAATTTCTGTGTTCATAATAAACTCATATCTTTATGTCTTTATTTGTACGATGGCTACAGTACGATGGCCAATATGTGTACTGAGTGTGTCCAATCAAATTCGCTATTAGATTACGTATCGGATCCTCTCGCGGAAACAAGTTTTTCTGAATGATTCGGGCATTCCGCACGGGACATTTCTGTCGAGGCTTTACTCGTAACTTTTTCGAAAACGCATAGACAAACGTTATTTCCACGAAACGCGACGCAATTTGCATAATTCGTGCGTGATATCTCGTGTCGTGATTTCGCTGAAAGCGGAAATCGAGCGGCGCGTGCAAGCACGCATTGGAATTTTAAACAGACGTCTGTTTACTTCGCGTGTATGAAATTTAATTGCGACGACCGTCACAGCGGGCTGCCTCGCTAAAAACAGATATAAATATACGAGTCCCGCCGTCCGCCGCGACATTCCGCTTATTGCACAGCTCGATCAAAAATTACCGTATTGCGACTGTCCATTAACGTCAATGAAGATCGCGATCGCGCGTGGGATTACGACGTTAATATTCTTCATGCAGGTATTGTGCTTTCTCGACCGCCGGTTCGCGTAACGTGGGAATCTATTAAAAGGATCGTTATCGGGTGTGCTTTTCTTTCTTAATCGAGCGCGGATGTCCGCGGCGGGCGAAAGGTCAAACAATTCCTTCGAAGACTCGCGAATACGAACACGGGCCGAAAGGTCAGAATTTTACGAGAATACTCCTCGTAAGCACGTGGCTACAGGGTAACAGACAAAAAATGAAACGCGCGTGCGATTAAATCCGACTTAACCCTCTCGAGTAGAGGTTTTCCCTTAAATGGGGTTTCAAACACTCGTATTATCCCAAATATCGTTTTGTGACTTTATCATGCGTTTAAGACGAAGATATGTCAGAGAAAAATGATAAAATACGAAAGAAAAGAAAATTGTCTTTCTGTATCGACTACAAAATTAGGACGAATAAACAAAACAGGAAGCAGGAAAAAATCAATGCGAAGATATTTTAAGAGAGAGAATAAAAGATATCAAAACGCACTACATTAAAGTTATTCGTGTCATTCTCACATCGTACGATTTTTTTCTAAAAAATAATTTATATTTTATCATGTTAATTTAATGATGTTATTTGTAACTTCTACGATGTCTTATTACATGCCTGTCTTTTATAAATAAATATAATTTTATTATTTCTGATTTACATCAGATTATCCATTAAATAAAATATTATCTTAATAAATATGTTAAAAACAAATTCTTTATTCCTATTCTATTTTAGAATAGATCTTTTCATAACAAAAATCATGTCAAAGCAGAATTAAAATTTAAAATTTATACGGATTGAGTTTTAGAGATGCAAATAAATATAAGCATATTATTGGTCTAACTATATATACAATAAGTCTAATGTTAACAAACAATTAATGTCTTTGACAAAATGTTCCTCATAAAATTACAGTTATAATAATTTCAAAAGTATGGAATTATTTGAATTCCTTAAAATTAAAAATACAATTTAAAAATTACAAACAGCAAAAAAATTTATATGTTTATTTATTAAATCTTAATATTTCTTGAAATAGTACTAAGTAAATAAATTACTTAAAATAAATAAATATTTAATCACTAAAAAAAATAATAATTAAATCAAATTAATAGTTTTGGTATCAAATAAATATATGTCTACATTTAGTAAATATTTACTTAGAACTATAAAAACAATATTTATTAAAATTTAATATTTTTTTCTGTGTATGCATTCAAAAGGTTTTAAATTTTATGCTACGCTTGAACGGTTGAAATAAGAAGGCATAAAACTTAAGCTTTAAGCTCTAAACTATAAAATAAAAAAATAAAGTAAAAAATTGACCAGCCATAGTCGACTATTTTCACATTCGATCAGCCAATTTCTACCGCTTACGGCTTCAACTTAAGATTTACGTCTCAAAATCTCATTGTAAATACCGTTTTACATATTTCAGTGCCTAAAGAGTTTCTTCTTGCGAAGTACGTAGAAATGTGTAAAAAGACTTAACAACACACAGTAATCGGTCGCGTATGTGAAATCCGTCTCCGTTTTATCGGCGTTGACTTCTTTCACTGCGCAAACCAAGGTGCGTTCGCACCTTGATAAGTTCAAAAAAGGTTTCCTTAGAGGCAGCAAATACACCTGATAAATGTTATCCGTAACTGACCTACCATCGATATCTCGCTTGTGTCCTCCTTCTCTTTCCATCTTTAAGCCGGTCCTGCCGACAAACCTGTGAAATAACGCTGAAAAATGTGTAATTCGCAGAATTTCACGATTGGATATCTCACGCGTGATGAATCAGTTACAGTACACAACGATAAGAAAGAGCGACAAGCGCTGATTAAGCAGGCGTCGTGATGAACAAAAAAAAAAAAAAAGAATTCGCTCAGCTGGCCTTTAAGTATGAATTTCAACCCGAGTTAAGCAAGTTCTCTTTTTACTCTTTTCTTTTCCGTAGACTACGTGTGTATTGCGTTATAACGATTTTATTGGATAATTTTTTTTTAGATTAATCTTTATACATAATTACGTAAATGTAAGTACAGAATAAAAAGCGATTCACTAGTTTCATTAGAAACAGCTGATTGATGTAAAAAACAAAACCCCTAATAATCCTCCAGTAGTTTTTATATTAATAAAAAATGTAATTCACCTGCATCATATAATAAAAATAAATCACGTTTCTTTATCACACGATTTACCAAAACTCATTTTTATCAGTATCTTGCATTGAATGTTACTTGCTTCATAGATTTCATTTGTCCCAATGTAGAAAGTTCAGTAAAAATAGTCTCTTTGTATCGACATAATTGCGATATTCATAAAAAAATGTGACAAAAATGTAATTCGCTTTCAATAGTAATTAATTCATAAGCTGAAATTAAAGGTAATGCGCAGTGCATTTCGGATCGGTCATTTGAAGAAACGGGAAAACGAAATCACGTGAAGCAAAATCACGTTGATCAATACGAATGGAGCGCAGAGAGTGCCGCATTCCTGTTTTAAGTACACGGGCGATACACGCGGTGACTCGACACGTTTCAGAGAACAGCATTGTTAGCGTCGACGCGTCGAAAGTCATAGCGAATCAATAAAGTGGAAATCCTGAAGCGATGAGTGCAACCAAGACGCTCGGTAACCTCCCCAAGAAGGAGCTCCCCCCCCCCGAGGGAGGATCCATGTATAAGCTGGCGACGATGTCATTAGCGAAAAAAAAACATTTACCGGTACCGACGTAATCGCGACCTGTTCACGATTCAGCTTGGAATAAGTTATCGATTCGAGGCACGTAATTTAATATCAAACTGATAATAACGTCGCCGCGCGTCAAAATTAGGGTCTTATTTCGGAAGGCAGTGCACGTACACGTGGACAATATGAGGATCGATGATATTCGAAATACAATCGGCACTATCGTACGGAGACGATCATATATTTGCGCATTTTTTTTACGTAATAAGATAACAATAATTGATTTAAGATTAATCGTAAAGAATCTACGCTTCCTTGAAATTATTCTATAACCGAACCTATACCAAGAAAAATGGTTGAAAATGGACGAACCAGAAGATTCTGATTATATCAATCAGAATTCCGGTTATCTCATTTTAGTAGATTTAACTAGAAAATTTTCTAGTAGATTTAACCAGAATTTTTCAAAAAAATGTTATCAACAGCATTATTTTAATTAAAAATAATTTTGTTAATTCACAATAACACTATTGAAACAAACACTATTGAAACAAATAACACTATTGAAACAAATAAAATTATATTAAAACAAGAGTATGATTATTAATGTATTTCATTAATTTGATTTTAATGTATTAATAGCGTTATTATTAAATAAACTAAATTATTTTTAATTAAAACAATACCTACTGTTAATATAATATTATTTTTTCCAGTGTACATAATTCACAAATCATTTCTTCTACTCAGTGAAAATTCACGTAAAATTTAACAGTGAAACAGTATTTATAATCATAAAATTATGAAAAAAAAATAGGTATCTCTCTCTCTCTCTCTCTATCTATCTATCTATCTATCTATCTTTCTCTTGAATATGCTTTCGAGAATTAGTTCATATCAGTTTTCGGAGAAAAACTATTCGTACAATCCAATATCACTCTATCCGATTTTTTCCGACGTCACCATACCACTTTTTCGGACGACGCGCGCAATACCGTGATTGCGCGATAATGCGAAATGCAGAATGGCGTGAAGACCTTACGCGATATCTTTCCTATACAGTGTTGCCACCTGTAGGATTTTTGCAATAATAAAGCGTTTTGACAATATTAACGGATTGCAAAGTCCGGCGACAGAATATTATGTACACGTTTAGAAGAAATCCTATATAAGAACTTCTTTATCAACGACTTTTACGCTTATTTTAAATAATTTATAAATCTATCAGAAACTTTAAAATAGAATTTTATCTAATTCTTATATAATTTTTACATAATTTTACATGCGTATGTATCTTGATGCCATAAGTGCATTTTAAAGTGTATTATATGTATGTATATTTTAATTTTTCAAATGTATCTCATATATGTAAAATTATAAATGAAATTTTGCTATAAATTTCGGCATGATTTACAAATCATCTAAAACAGGTATAAAATTCTAAAAAATAAAGAAATGTTCGAAGATATCGAAATTAATATTAAGGTGTATTTAAATATTGATGTTTCATCATTTTGATTCAGAATTTTCTTTTTTCAGACACCATGTCCTTCCAAATCCATTTTTTAATTTTGAAATAATAAAATATAAATAATTTCAAAATCAGATGCTAATATTTTAGAAATAAAACTTTTTTTATGTATTTAGAATTCTTTTTCACATATAAAATAATGTCATGTATATACAAAATATATATATACATGTATATACAAAATGTATATACAAAATACATTAATTCGAACAATAATAATACTTCTCCGACTTATAAATTGAAAGATTAAAAAATTTCAGTTATTTATTACTTTAAAAATATATCGTTTCTTTTTTCTAACAATAATAAATTATAAAAATTTGTTTTTTATAAATGTCCTTTTTAATTTCTTATCACTAAAATTTTTTTATATTTCTAAAACATCTGATTAATTTTGTGAATGCCTAGTAATAATTAAACGCGACATTATTCATATTGAAATGAATATATATCATGAAATAAAAAAATTAGATATATTTCTATCGTTACAAGTCAATACGATGTCGATTGCTATCGCGAATAAATATGTTTCATACGAGAGAGAGAGAGAGTCTGGAGAGAGATTGGATATTTCTAATACACAATTCACTTCTAATTCACAATTCTTCCTCTTTTATTTACATCAGAAGTACAATCAAATAATCAAAGAAATAGGGAACAGGAAACAGAATAGAGAATCGAACAGAGAATCGATATGTATCTAAAACAAGGTGAAAATAACTAAAATAAGTAAATTCACTAGATGTAAATTAAAATTATAAATTCTAGTAAATTTTTCTAGTAAAATAATTTTTCTAATAATATTTTGATTCTAATAAATTTGCTCATTTTTGTGATTTTCATCCTGATTCAAGATTTATTCACATTGGTATTCACATTGAAATCCTCCTTGCGATAGAAATATATCAATTTTTTTATTTCATGATATATATTCATTTCAATATGAATAATGTCGCGTTTAATTATTACTAGGCATTCACAAAATTAAGATGTTTTAAAGTAATAAATAACTGAAATTTTTTAATTTAAAACGGGATAAATATATATTCAAGCATTAAAGAAAGAAAAAACGAAAATTCTAAATTTCTGAAGATCAAGTATATCTTGAAAAGAGATGAGAGTGAGAAAGAGAAAGAGATACAATTATAAAAATAAGTAAATTCACTAGGCATTGATCAATAAAATTATAAATATTCTAATAAATTTACTCATTTCTGTAACCTCGTTTCAAAATACATAATCAATCTCCTGTTTTCTATTCTTTATTCTCCAATCTCTATTCTTTTTATTGCCTCTAATGTAATCACAGTCACGCATATCAGTAGATATCTACTATAACTTCCGGCGAAGAAATAAATTCAGAATTAGTGATTGCATAATAAACAGACAGATAATACAGTCTAATTGCACCATTGATAAATGTTAATTCGAGTAAATACATTGTCCTTTAAGGAAAAGCAGAAAGATATTGATATGACCAATCGCGTTACAGTATCAGTGCAATCTGAGCTGTATCACGCTTTATTTACAGACTCCCTTGGTCGCGCGGCTCAACGGGAAAAAAAGAGGGACTCGCCGTTTGCGGCGCCGCTTAAACAGCTGTTTAAGCGGCGCGCCTGGATTGCTTGGAGGAGCGGAACCTGTGTAGTAGCGGAGTTGCGTTGAACGACATTATTCACATACGAGAGCTTTGAGGTTAGGATCTACTTGTGAAGGGACGCGCGAGGACGCAGCTGAGACGATCTCGAATTCTTGGAGGATTTTGTATCTTGAAACAAGATAAAAATGGCAAAAGTGAGCAAATTTACCAAGTACTGACCTGACTGATCAATGAAATTATAAATAGGAAATTCGCTCACTTTTGTAATTTTCGCCTCGTTTCAAAATATAGAATTTAAAATGTAAATTCCCTGATCTCAGTTTCTTTTCGTTCATTTCGGAACGTCATACGTACATTACTTATTTACGCACACGCGTAAACAACATGAGACGCGACGCGACAAGTTTATTATTTATTTTTATTGATGCACTGAACTGCATTACAATTTTCTTTTTCAATTTCGCCAAATATTTAATATAGGATCCGCTGCGTTTCTTGTACTCAGAATCTTCGCTTTTTTTCTTTTCAACGCCGAGTATGTATTTAGGTCTGCTCGCATTGCTGGCACTTTTTGCATTTAAAATCTTCGTTTTCTCTATCTTCAACGCCTGAATATATATTTATCTCGTTATAAGTTACAAACATTTTTTTTAGAGATTTCAATTAATTTCATGCAATGCGAACAGATCTGTTACCTCATTTTAAGTGCAAAAATTTTTAGGGATTCAATACATCAATAGACTTGATCCTTTCCTTTCACTTCAACTTGGTTTTTTCATTTTCTGGTTAATTTGGGATTTAAACTTAATTTTATCTGGTAATAATGTAAACATTGTGTTTTTTTAGCTACAGTAAATTATTAAAAACTTGTTGGTTTTGTAATATATATAGCAGTTTTAAAAAATATTCAAAATCATCAGTTTAGATTAAATTAAATCATCAGTTTTCTAATTGATAAAAAGATATCATTTTTATGTTTTTCATTATTTTTATGTATTTCATCAAGTTGAACCTAACCATAAATTAAATACAAAAGAAAAAATCAGAGCTTTAAATACACAAAGCTTTCTCTTTTTAATGAACTTCTTTTGAACTTCTTGCATAGTCCATCATTTCTCTTATTTTCTCTAATAGGGAGAGAAAAGAAAGAAAATGAATCATGTAAAAAATTCAGCAAAAAGAACAGACGTGAAGAATATACTCTAATTCATGTATAAACAGACTAAGATTCGGTTCATTATTTAATGAAATATAATGATTAACTTGCGATTTAAACTTGACTTCACTTAATTTGACAGTAATTAAAAAATTGAATTCTTCTTGCTGTAGTTAATCACTAAACTAACTGCTTTGCAGTAATAATTTCAAAGTTATTCACAACAGAAGTCAATTCAATGATCAACCGTATATTAAAAAATACAATTTTTAAATTATTAGAGAGTCCATTAGAGAGTCGATTGTCTTAAAATGAGGTAAAAAAGTTACAAAAGTGAGTAAATATTCACTAGAACATTTATAATTCATTATATTTCATTAATCAATATCTAGTGAATTTGCTCATTTTTATAATTTTCATCTCGTTTCAAGATATCACAATCGATTCTAACTATCCAAGTCTAACTACAAATTAACCGATAAATGAAAAACCGGACTCCAATGATGTCACGACGAATCACGAGTGACACACCGCTGCCTTCCGACCGTTCGATCGACTCGCGCGTCCCAAACCTAACCTCAAAAGAAACACACCACGCGGGCGCGATTCTTCGCGCGCGCGGAGCACGAGATAAAGAAAGGATTCGTGTAGAGCACATACCTTCGACGCTCCTCACGCAAGCTGAAATACGTCCTCCTTTATTCTGTCACACTCGTGTGGCCTCTCTTTGTGCGGCGATTCACTTGAAAAAAAACAAGCCGGCGACGCCGTGAATGATAGACGAGAGAAATGGGTAGAGGTTGAGGGGACACACAAGGCAGGTAGAGATCCGGTCGAGAAAGTAAGAAAAATTCGCACTTATCGAACACACTGGACGATATAGATGTACATGCGCGTATACATACGTATGTAGATTTATGTATGGCGTTATAATACGCGGGGGAGACACCACGGTACGTTTTCACTGATTTCAATAGTCGCGCACTTCACCAATGGAGTTAGGTTTCACAGGTGAGGGGGGG
>NW_012130066.1:1377686-1383241 GCF_000143395.1 Atta cephalotes
CGCGCGTCTCTCTCTCTCTCTCTCTCTCTCTCTCTCTCTCTCTCTCTCTCTCTTTCCCTCTCTATTCTTCAAAGTCGATCGGAGGACGCAAAGAAACGGATTCGCGAGGCGACGATTCGTCGCGCGGCTGGGCGTAACATGCGCGACGATAATAGCGTTGATAATGTCGATATACCGGTGATTTGACGATCTGTCGATGACTGTGACTCACACACGTGGACACTCCGCTCCACCGCTCGGCCGTTTTGCCGAAGTGCGCCGAAGGGTCTCACTGAGATTCCTGTTCCCGTGTGCGTGGAACACCTTTCTCCTGCTGTCGCTCCTCCACACTCCGTCAGAAGTCAGAACGAAACGGTTGACAGTCCCGTACTCCGAAAGAGGGACGCGAGCGCGCCACCGGATCAGGTGGCGAGGTGGTATATTAATCCCGCGCTCGTAAGGCCCGGGTTTGTTTTCGTTGGCGCGCGCGAGAAAGAGAAGAAACAAGGGAGACGAAACAGATGGAGCACCCTCGATTTCCGGTTCCTTCAGATTCTTTCAGGCAGTTTCAGATTCTTTCAGGTTATGACGAGATCGCGGCGTAACCGCGTGACGTCTCGCGGACTACTGACAGTACTAACTGACTCTACACTTGGCCGTTCGTTCGTTCTCGAGGACTATCACGTGGTATCGTCTTTCCCTCGTCGACGATGTCCTGCACTCTCCTTTGCACTCTGTTCGAAGGAACCCGGGGTCCCCGGGAGCCCGCGACGGGACCGACGGGACGACGGGCGCCTTAGGGACGCGCCCCGTCGACGATCCTCGCGCCTGACGATCACGAGGCGGCCGTTCCGTCGACTCCGGCGCTGCTGCCGCCAGACGGACGGAAAAGGAGAAGGAGAATATGCGGTGGAGTGCGCGGTGCGGACGTACTACCGGCTGACACCCCCGCGACAGCGCCGCAATGAACTCGCCCGGTACCGAAGGGTCAAAAGCACCGCGGCAAAATAATAACAGAACGCAGCCGCCGACGCTGCTGTCGCCAACGACAGCGCGTGAGCTGGGCGGTCGCCGCTATTCCTGTCGCCGCCGCCGCCGTCGCCGTTGCCGTTGTCGTTGTCGCCGCCGTCACACGAGCGCGATGACCTTCCTCTCTCTACCTCTACTTCCTCTCCACCACCGCCCGAGATCAGCCGTCACCGGCAGCGGCGTCGTGCCGAGACAATGCCGCAGTCGACAAGACGGCACGGCAACAACAACAATAACAACAACGTCGTCGTCGTCGTCGTGCGCAAGTAACACCGCTGCTATTCCTGATGTTTTTGTTGTTGCCCGTCACGGGATTTTTGTAGCTACTACCTATAACGATGCTGTTGTCGCCGTCACCTGAGAGGATCCTTCTCTCACCAACGTTGTTGATATCGTTGTTTTTGTTGTTGCTGGTGCTACTGTTGACGGTAGTAGCGATATTGGGGATGACGATAGTGGTGGTTGTTCGCGGCCGCGGGTTTTGGCGGGTTTCCACGGGCGACGAGCGCGCACACCACTGGCACACACCGCGGCCGCCGTGCATTCACCTCGTCCTCGCAGGCCTCGCAGCACGCGCCGCCGCCGCCGCTGCTGCCGTCGCCGTCGCCACCGCCGACACGCACCGACGAGCGCTCCTCCTCGCCAGCTCGCGTCGCAGCCGTAATCGGCTTCTACAGGATTCCCAGCTGACGTGAACGCCTTGTAAGAGCTGCTCTGAATTAAGATCGTTGCCGCCGCCGCCGCCGCCGCTGCTGCTGCTGTTGCTGCTGCGGCTGCTCCTGTGCCGCCACGCCACACCGAGACACACGAGACGAGGTTGTCTGACGCACCACTGGCTCGCGGACGCGCATGAACGGGCACCGATCGCGACGACGTCGAGCGAGCGCTCGAGCACGCGGCTTCCACGACAGGTAACGCGCGACGTTCCCGCAGCACACACGAGAATCGTACAACGTCCTAACCGCGGGAACACCGCATCGCTTTCACGGGCGAACATGGAGCTGGATCCATGCCGAAATAGTTGGCGTAATCGGCCGCGAGGCGGCGCGCGAGCGGGGCGCCAACGTCGTGGCGGTAGAGCGCTCAGCGCGGGAGAGAGAAGGAAGGAGAGAGAGATAGCGCGCGCGCGCGCGTAGTCGCGTACCAAAATACGGCCTTCGGGGCCGCGCCGCGCCGCACCGCACCGTCCGACACACCGAGCGCCGCCGACCACCGCCGATGTTCGTCGCCAGGCCTGCCAACGCGATATCGCGTCGCTTGACAACAGCGAATGTCCCCGACTCGCGCCAGATGCCGCCTCCGCCCGGCGCACAACGCGTCGCGCCAGTCGCCACTTAGCCCCATGGATTGCATTCTCGATATCAAAATAATGTACCGTTTCATTCATTAAATTGAAATTAATTCAATTATCCCTTTGCTATATAAATGAGACCTCGTTGGATATGACTTTGGGGTGAATGTACTAAAAATCGTTATTAAAATATTTGAAAATGAAAATGTTCCGTTTGGATAATATTCTAAAAGTTGATTTATCTGAAAAAAGAAATTCTTTACTTTCTTTTTCGAACGATTTTTCCTTCTTTATTTTTACTGTTTTTAACAGTTTAGCTAATATAGAGTTAAAATAATGCGGCGATTTTTGGCATTAATCTGATATGATTTTATAGAAACTATATTAAGCCTAAAGAATCACATATATTAATTCTTTGTAAAAAATGTAAAAATTATAATATATTAACAAGAAATATTTTTCATAAATTGAAGACAAAGTCCATTCTGAATTTATTTAGGCAACTGTAATTTGTGAACATTATATAACGATTGTAAACAGCTTTCTAATATATACAGTTTGTTGTAAAAATAGCGATCCTTTAATATCAATTTGATACTTGTCGATACTTATTAAAAATTTCATATTATGTTTGAAAGAATCAGTTTTCTTTTTAATAAAGAACATAGAAATATAATACATTAAAGAAAAAGAAAAATAAATATAATTTCATAAATAAAAGACAAAATCCGTTTTAGATTTATTTAAGTGACACTACAACTGTAATGATTGTAAATTTAAAATCAAGAAAAGTAAGAAGAAAATCTCTCTTCTCTTCTAAAATCGAAAACGAATCGATTAATATGATGAATGTATACATTTGGAACAAAAGTGAACGTTTCAAGCTAATCGTTGATCGTTTTATCAAGCCATATTATATAGCAATTGCGAATAAGGTCGATTACTAAATGTAGAATTAACTTTTATGAAAAACGTAATCATTTTACTTCATGGAAAGTAATCGTGTCACGAAAAAAAAAAACATCAATTCAACAAAGACTATTTCTTCTCTTTAGCCAGGCAATCGGATTTCGAGTGAAAAGTTTGATCACAAAGTCAAAAAAAACGACGATTTGGAGAGAAAGAACATTTCTAAAAGCGGATGATTTAAGATGAATCATGAACTACATAAACGGGAAATCGACTCGACGTAGTCGACTTGGCACATCCTCCTCTAAGATTTCTGTAAAGATCATTGATTTTGCGATGATACATTCATATCCGCAAAGTCAAGCGGAATTCGCGAGCAATCTAAACCGGACGTTCATAAACTGAATGTGCGCTAAATTGCAGTATAAATTGCTCGCTAGAGTAATTTGAATCGAAGTCGTGCCGGAAGATTAAAAGAATGTAATTTGCAACGCAATTAACTTCTAAAAAACACATCACTAAGGAATTATGTTAAGTTTAACAATACAACTATTTTTTCTCAAAATATTATTGTGGCGGACATATTTTTAAATAATCACTCTTTCCAAATTGCAAAAATTAATTTGTATTTGCAAAATAGATTTTTACAATTTTGTTGAAAAAATTCGTAGACATTACTTATGGAACATAATTATGATGAAGAATAATTAAAAAATTGTAATTAAAATTATTTCAAAAATTTTTATTTAATTTTTATCAATAATTTATTATTATAATTTGAAGTTATTTTTTAAAAAATATGTATTTCCATTATAATTAGTTGGTTAACATAAGCATTAAATAATCAAAAATTTTATTAATGTGTACAAATAATTGCGCTGTAATAAATTACTGGTAAAAAAGATTCTTACATTGCATATTTTTTAGAATTTTTATATTTTAAATTTATGAAGATTAAAAAAAAACAAATTTCTTCAGATGTTATAAGTTTTTTTCTCGAAAATCGTAAAATAAAAAATCTTACAATATTTCAGAATTCATATTCTGGAAAAGATGTAGAATTTCTCTGCATTTCTAAAACATGTAAAAAAATAAAAGTTATAAAATTATATAAAAATTGTAAAAAATTCTGAAGTTTATAGTTAAGAAATTCTGAAAAATTATATGAATAACTGTAAAAAAAAATTACATCTGGAAAGCTTCACAAGATATATCACGTACGATACTAATAGCTTGCGCGACAAGATGACATAACACTAATAAAACGCTGTTTCTGTAAAAAATATAATACATAAAATCGAAACAAAGAGTAATGCAAATAAGTTTTATTTATACAAAATAAAAGATTACGAATGAACGTACGAGACGTTACGAGACAAAACTGTACAAATTGCACAAATTGGTATAACATGGTGCAATATTCGAGCAGCAATGTGCAACGTGTGCAATCGCTTAGGATTAGCTTGCAGCATACATTTTATTAATAAAAAATAAGATATACAATTAAAAAATAAATTTATGGCCAACAATTTCTAACTCTACATAAAGTAATTTATCGCACAAATAGAGATCTGGTATTATGAAAACATAGAAATATACCTATATAATCAATATATTGAAATATAATAGATAATTTTTACAATATTATCTTCAGGATAAAAAACAAAATTGATGCACGCTAATTCCTATAATATAAATTTAATTCGTAACTTTATCATTTTTGTTTTAAATTTTTATTACAATTTCTTTTAAATCTACGTTACATTTTCATTACATTACATATACTACTTTTCTTAATCCTAAAACTATATTTTGTCGGCAGAAATTGTTGTGCAATGTCGTTGTAAATATAATATTAATGACACAAACAAAATAACAAAAGTATCGAAATATATCAACACTTATCATATCTATGAGATCTTACGATGTAAGATTACGTACATGTATATAACCATTTTGATTGTGACAACTCTCATAATAAAAAGAAATTGATGACGATATGATGCTTTTGCAGATACTGGTGTTTTTTTCAGGGGCTGTATGCAAAAGTATTGCTTTCATCAAATACACTTATGTAAAAAGATATTTGAGCATATTTTATGCTATGTAATTATTTTTTCATTGTTGTTCATCATAAATTCATACTTGAATTTTTGATATTTATCCTGAAAATTGTATTCTCTTCACTTTTCATTTAACATGAAATAATTCCATGCACATAGTATCATAGAAATCAATATCATTTAATGATCATTTAATCATTTAGAAAATATTTAAAATATGTAATATTTCTTGCGCTTTATATATATATATATATATATATATATATATATATATATATATATNA
>NW_012130066.1:1383261-1406021 GCF_000143395.1 Atta cephalotes
ATAACTACTATCTACACTATTAGTAACTGTAATACTAAGTAATACTATATATTATATATATATATATAATAATAATATATATATATTNTTNTATATATATATATATATATATATATATATATATATATATATATATGCATATACATATATACATAATATTAATGAAATAGATCGTATTATTTGTCCAAAAAACATTTTGTGTATATAATGAATAGTTTTAAAACTTGCCCCGATAATTTCCGTGACTTCGATATAATCTTCCTCCTACATGTTTTCCTCGCAAATTATGACTTTTACCCCTTGAGACTTTCCCTCTTCCATGCCAATCAGATCCTCTTTGGAATGTATGGCCAGTCATTAATTCATTATCAGATTCTTCTAGTTCCATCGGACTTTCTCCACGGCTATGATTGCTTCTTCTATCATGAAATTCATCACGTTCGATAGAACGTCTTTGATAATTAGGCGAATATCTGTCATGACTATAGTGATCACGTATATTAGATTGAGCAGAAAACTCATTGCTTCTAATAGGAGAATCCAGCCTCGAGCTTCTAGATTCATGATTCATAGGATCTAAATGATGCTCCTGTTCGTCGGATCTTCTAGAAGGAGACGATTGCCTGTTCCAAGTACGTCTCTGTGAAGAGTTACTTAGACTCCATCTTAGATCCTCTACTTCGCGAAATTTAGATCCATATTCGTAAGTATCTCGTGCGCTCCAATCTAAACGATCCATTATCGGCCGTCTCTCTTCTTTTATTTGCTGGAGGTCGTCCGCATAAACCTGCGATGCAAAGTCGATGGTGGTAATGCATACTTGCACGCCTTTAGTTTCCGTTTCCACTTCATCTGTCTGACAGATTTTCTGATGCGTTTGAGTTGTTCTCGGAACCGATATCGGCTGTTCCGCATTAGTCTCTTTCCAAAATATTTTAGTTTTACTTTTCTGCAAAAGTATCGAATTCGATGTATGGTCGTCGGAAACATCTTTCGTATTGTTTTCTTCGCTGCGATCATAGAAAAATCTACCCTTCATCTTTAAACGCGGATCCTCCACGGGAAGCTGATATATCGCTTGTTCGCAATGTCGCATTATTTCAGGCTTGAATCCTATCAGTAGAGAAAAAAACAGAGTCGCGTAGAATAAAATTTCGAATGATATATACCATAATGCTTATAAAAATAGGTTTTATGTCATGTTACTTGCAATCTTCGTATGTTGTAAATCACATAAGAGAAAAATGTCTTTAAGCACACTTTAATTCCTAATATCTAATCACACAACTCATATGGCGCAATTAATAAGCAATTTAAATTAAATTTAAAAAATTTGAAAGTTCTTACCTGGATATAGTACTGGTATATTAGATGAATCTAAAGGACGTGATAAAAACAAAAATTAGTATCGTTTCATAAATAAGATACATAGGAAACCTTGTAATCAATCAAAAAAAGTGAACTGTATCAATTCTATATCTTTACGCGATTTTTACGCAATCAAATAAATTAAAACATATTCGCACCTTTGGCTGAAACAGATGCTTCCAATAGACTGGATAAGCTGGTTTTTTGCTGCAAGATGAAGTCATAAAAACAATTAATTTTTTTTCTATATATAAAATACATGATTGAAATAAATACAATTCATAACAAATTAAAATTAATTAATGCTCATTAACTTTGACATACCGATAAACATTTCTTGTCAAACTTAAAATCAAATATTCGTCACTATTATATATATTGCAATTACTTTTGGTTTGGAGATGATCGGTGGTTCAGGTGTCTTCATTCGTTCCTGCTGGGGTGGAGAGTAAACTTCCTTGTACGATGTTGCTGATCCATGTTCTGCATAATTCTGCTTCTGTGATGACGTGGAGGATGTGGTTGAATGATTTACAGATTTCTTTTCAAATTGATGGATCGATGATTGTTGGACAAAGGGTGCAGTATACGATGGATTATACGATGCATGCGCACGATCCATCACAGGAGGAGGTACAGGTTGCGGCGAGGGTACAGGAAGCAACGGTGAACACATCACCGGTGGCGCAGCAGCATTCGGCTGATTGTACATAACCGGACCGGATGCATAACTGGTTGGAGTCATGGTTGGGGCAATGGTTGGGGTCATAGATGGAGGAGGCATAGGTTCGAAATTCATTAACGGTGCAGTCGGCATAGGTTCAAAGTTCATAAATGACGGTCCACTTGACATAGGTGGTAACATAGCTGATGATGATGGTGGCAGTGGTGGTTGTGATTGTGGCGGCTGCGTTGGCGGCAATGTCCTATCCGCTTCTTGCTGATATGTGGACGGATTGAGTAACGGTGCAATTCCTTCCATCGTCGCGGACGGTACGTATCCACTGGTATTCACAGCAGTCGACATTGCTTCATGTCCTAGTTGTCTTGCTAGTTCATTGATGAAGGGTGAACGCTTCCTGGGACGTTTCTCCAATGATCTGCTACGTGTGCGACTTCGACGACGAGGACTGTACCGTCTGCTCATTGGTGAACGGCTTAATCGTCTTCTCGAACGTTCCATACTGCGACTCCTCCGATCGCGAGATCGGCTTCTTCGGCTTAATCAAGATAATTACTAAGATATAATCTAATATATTTTCATATCGTATACATATTTGTACAATACAATAATATAAATACAAAATTAGCAAAATCTAAAAAATTATGTCTACGCAAAGTCTGAAAAATTATGTCTACCGTAAATCAATATATTATATAATAATAAACCATAATTACAATATATTTATACACAAAATACTATTTGTAACTTTACTGTACACGCAGTATAAAAAATAATGTTTAACCACGTGACAGCAAGTTTTCAAATCTCTTTTCTAAACCGGAAAGAATTTAAATATCTCTTAACAAAGATGTTAAGAATGTTGTCTCCTCACCGTTCATGCATCCAATCAGCGCGTCTCCTACGTCGCTCAGCACTCCGTCTTCTTTCTATACTGGATCGTCGTTCTCCACTAAGTCGTCTAGGACTTCTTCGTCGAGAATCAGGACTTAATTTGGGGCTTCTCCGGTCGTAGGAGCGCGGTGAATTTTTCAATCTACTTGGACTGTATCTGTAAGGACTTCTATGTCTTTCTACGCTTTTTTTAAAAGGGCTCCTACGACGATCCGGGCTTACAAAGGGACTTTTTCGTCGATGAGGACTCAACCGAGATCGATCAGGAGTTCTCCGCCGAGATGGACTCGCTCTTTCATAACGTTCTAACGATTTGCTTCTACGATGCTCTCTGCTTCGTTGGGCTTCACGCTGAGCTCGTTCTCTATTCTGTTGTTCCTCAGCGATGCTCTGGATGGCTTCAGTTTCCGTGCCAGGTGGGACTACATTGTCCGAATCCAACAAGTATTTGATCGCTTTCTCCTTTTCAGCAAGAAGCTTGTTCTCGGTGTCTCTCTTCGTTCGCATCTTGTCCCTTTCGATGTCCTTAGTGCTCTTCAAAGGATCCCGCCGAGTCTCCTCACGTTTTTTCTCTTCTTTCTTCGGCTTTTTGCGTTTGTCCTTCTCGGGACGATGATGTTCCCTATAATTACTCTTGCCATCATTTGTTTGCTAAAGTATGCAAACTTCCATATTAAAAATAATTGATTGTATACATGTATCATACGCGTAACATACACGTAGCAGAGTATAAGGAAACTATCTGACCACGTGGTTTTGTAACTTATAACTAAATAACTAAAATTAGAATTAAACATAATACATTTGTACAAATTAATTCAATCCAAAAAAATCATGACACTATTTCTTTATAGAAATTGCACTTTTTGCAGAATTTCTTTACAGAAATTGCATTCTTTGCAGAATTTCTTTACAGAAATTGCACTCTTTACAGAAAGAGCACAAAACGGCTTTATTCGTAATATAAAGTATAATAACAATATAATATTACATAAAAATTTACTTAATTATTATTTATTTAATGACACTACCTAGAGATTTGGTTCTTTCCCTGCTTTGTAGATTCTGTCCTGTTTTGCTCAATCTCGCGGTTTTTATCTTCATCTCTTTCCCATGCATCCACGACATCCAATCCTTTCATAAAGTCTTCATCATCGAGGAACTCATTCAGTTCTTCATCCGGTATTTCTCGAAGACCTTTGATCGCACGTTGCACATCATCACTAGTACTCTTCAACAAAGGATCCTCCAGTAATTGGTGGAATTGCTTCACAAATATCCTGCCAGTAATATTTGTATCTTCTTTTTTTATTTCTGCTTCTTCTTTCACTTGAACAACTTTATCATTTGCATCATCCATATTGCTCACCAGTTTGTAATATTATCTCTGCAGTACTCTCAGGAGTCTAAAGTAATCAAGAAAATATCTTTGAGTTCTAAATGAAATCTAATTATGTTCCTTGTATCTATAGGTCTGTTTTTTATTCCTGCTTTTAGAGACTGCAATAAAACTCTCTTTCTCGCTTTTGCCTAATATCTATCACTGTAAGTTCCAAAAGTGTACATTAGTTTAGAAAACAGACCTTATATTGCTATTGCAATTCACTTGTTAAATTCAACAAAAAATATATGTATAAGATTGACAAACTTTTGAGTTGTTTTGAGATATCGAGTTATATCATTTCAGTTATTATTATTTATATTCTTGTATTCAATAAGCTCTATATCCAATTCCAAGTATCTGTATTTTATCTTCAGTATGTTTATCGATATTGAACACGGCAATGCAACTCTTTAACATTTAGACGTTTCTCAACTCTGGGCGTGTAAATTTTTGGATTCAATTTTCAAACACTGATAAGTATTAAGTATAATGACGAGCACAGTGCTCCAACATGTGTAACATGTAGAGTAGGACGATCGATTCCGATCGGGAAACGAAATAATATCCGAGCTTAGTTACCAGTTTGCTTAAGAAAAGTGAAAACGTGATTTCCGCTTCCCGGTGCTGCAGGATTAATGTGAGGAAGAATGCCCAACGCAGGCAGCCTCACATAAATATCGGAAATAGTGAAATCCGTTAGAATCGAAAGAAATAGTAAATAACGACGCAAATTCGCAAGATTTCATGCGTGCGAGTAAAATACCCGAATACACACGAAAACACCTGTGCTTGCTCGACGATGAATCTGCTCTCTTTCTCTCTTTAACTCGTTCAGTTTGGTTCAGTTGGAGAAACTAACCTAATTTCTAACAAGACAGTGTTCGAAAACATCAGTGCGCAATAGTTCCTGCACAGGATGCGGAAACACTCACCGCGCGACAAGAGTCGACGCGGTAAACCAATCAATCATCCAGTTTTTCGAAAGAGCGTATATGTACGTATCTTCCATCACGCGGGAAAATTTGAATGCGATCCAATTTTTACAGTGCGGCAAAAGCGTACCTTACGAAGAAATTCGATTGTGTATCTTGAATAGAGGTGAAAATTATAAACGTGAACGAATTTACTAGAACATTTATAACATTTTTATTAATCAACATTTAATAAAATTGCTTACTTTTTTTTTAGTCAACATTTAATAAATTTGCTCATTTTTTTGTAATTTTCACTTCACGTTTCGAGATATACAATCGACTTTCAAAAACGAAGACCAAGTAATAATCTATTAGCAAATTTAATTTGCATTACACTAGATTAATGCATACTAAATATAAAAATTAAATATAAAAGTATATAAATATATAAGTATATAAATATTTTAAACAATTTAATTTTAAATGACACTGTTACGTTATTTAACAGAACATGTATGTGTATATATAATTTCATTGTCAAAGCTTATATTATTGTCACTAGATATTTAAAAGCAGCCTTTTTTTATGTGTAATAATTCAGTGTACTGCGATCTATAGCAATATTTGTGATAAGAAATATATTAGAAATTTTGTCTTAAACATAGCGTTGCTACATACTATGTTCAAATGTAATTACATCTGATTTTTTACGTCTCGTTTCAATTTGCCATTTTGTGTCGGCAATGTTATAGTAGGCAAATTAATAGGTTTATTTCCTTTGGTGTTATTCATTAATTTAATTATCAAATTTGATAATTCCTCCCTTTTTTTTGTTATAACAATTTCTTCAAACCATGTTTCCAAGATTTTAATTGGCAAAGTATAATCTTTAATAGGATCCTGTGAAAAGGAAAATAAACTCATCACATTTATTATACATAATCAGATATTTAGAATAATATAAATTAAAACATAATAATAAATAATAATAATAAACATAATAATAAAATCAATATTAAAGATCAATTAAATATTAAAGATTTAATATATACTTGCCTTGAAAAAACTTTCCACATATTGTAATAAATACAATCCGCAATCAGTACAATTGGATTGCTTGGGTACTTTCGGATACGCTCCTTTAATAGTATCTTTCGAGAATGTCTCTTCTACACCAAATTTGACAACATATTCGCAACTTAAATAATCTCTTAATGTAGCAATTACCGATGAGTAATTAGTATTACCGAGCGAATCGAATATTAATATGCAGGGACTATAAATTAAATCTAATTTAAATATTAAAAACACAAAAATCATAATAAAATATATTAAATAGATATAAACTGCTGCTTACATCTTGATTTCTTTTTGCTCTTCAAGTTCAACAGCTTTTCTTTTTAATATTTTTATTTTTTTGTTCTTTTGTACAGACTTAGAAGAGTCTCTCGTATTAGAAAAACTAACGAGACTATCATTTTTGTTAATTTCTGTAATACGTTTGGAAACTTTTCCAACTAATCCAGGAAAGCAAATAATAGCCAAGAACCAGTGTTCACTATAAATAATATTATATTTATTATACAAAATATGATATAATTTATGCCTATATTACGAAAAATCAATAGAATTACTTAAAGAATAAAATTAATAAAAAATTGATATTGGCCCATTTATTACAACTATTTAATATGAGGTAAACTTCAAGATACAGATGTATGTACGATAAAACTTCAATGTTTTTCTTTTTTCTCTTATCTATAGAATTGAACTCTTCAATGGATTTTTTTATCTAATATCTCAATATTGATTCCAACTTTTAAGATCCTTGGTCCAGACTGTCCTGAATGAACCCAATACTGAACATCATGGGTACCTTCTAACAAGCGACTCAATACAATATAGTGTCATCCTTGTTTAACATTGACGAACAATAAGAATGTGCAATGTGTAATGATGCACTGTATTATACCATATCATGTGTTTCTTATTAGAAAGCGTCCCATATAAAACACCATTTATAACACCGCTCTTAAGCTTATATTGACTTTATGTTAAATTTACTTACATGTTAAATAGGCTTACTTACTCTTTGTTTATAGGAATTATAACAAAATCTTTTTCAAATATATTAACATCTCTCGTCCATCTCTGTACTCTTGCGTGCCGCTCGGCGGCAAGTGTCATTGGTATGGTATTTTGGGTTTCTCCGAAATGTGTAATCAAACGCTGATAAAAAAATGAACTGAACACATGAGTCCTACGTTGATCAAATTCTGACAATACCTCTAAGGTTAAATACTTTAAATAAAATTCTATAACTGTATCGTTCAAGTATTGGTCTTCTGCGAGACATAAATAATGTGCAGTGGTAATGGTTATTCCTCTTTCTACAGGAAATGATGGATATGTAATTATTCTACAAAAAATAGTTTACGCGTAATAAAAAAAAATTCAATTATTTACAAATTTATAATTTATATCTAAAAAATCAAGTAATATTAGATTAAATAAGCAAAATTATGAAATACATTTTGTCTGATGTATTAAGTTATTAAAAGACAATTATTAAAAATTTAATTTATTAAATATATATTAAATATATTAAATATATTAAATATATTAAATATATTAAATATATATAATTTATTAAATAAGATTCTTACATTTGTATGTCATCATCAGTAGTATCTGTAGCACTTATAGTAGTTGTTAAGTTTTGATTTAGCTTTCGTGTAGTAATGAGCGACTGTAAACATTATAAAAATATTAAATACATATATGTATACATGCTCATATTAAAAATGTACATGTATGTTATGTATAATAAAATATAATTCAGTCAAATACATGATCCCATAACGTCCGTGTGGCTCGTATGAATATATTATTAGCTTCTTGAGGAGTCAATTCGTCTATTTTACTTTCTTGTAAGAATAAACTTGTTAGTATCGCCTTTGAATCTTTCGGTAATTTATCTAGTAATAATGTAATATGTCTATGCATCTCAACTAAAAAATATCAAAAATTTAAAATATTAATCAGATCCAGCTTCGTTTTTTTTAAGAACTTTTATATCTTTTCTATTATTATATTTATCAAAAACTGCGGAGATTGAATAAATATTTTTTAGATAAATCATTAAATTACAGAAACTACAGAACCTATTTAAAATATAGAAAATTCGTTTATGTTGTACCTTTTCCAATAGGATCATAATATGGTCCCTTTGGATCTTGCATTCCTAATAATTCACGTATCTTGGTTCCTGTACTTGGAGACATATAAAGGAATAGTACTGGCATTGTTTGTTCAAAATTAATTAAAAGCTTAATTACATGCCTGTATTTCACATCCAAAGTTACAAAACTTGTATCTGTAAAATATCAAAATATTTCAAAGAACTTATGACTCTTTTTACCCATATTTTCATTATAAATAAAATAAATGTACCATCTTCTACCAAAGGGACATCAAATCTTACACCACTGTAAGAAATCATTACTTTTTGAGGAATACATTTATAAGAACCTATTATAATCATTTGACACTCTAGAGTTAGAGCAGTTCGTGGTAGATTTAGATACTGCTCTGCAATATCTGAAGAATTTTTATCTTCAAACATATTCGTAAAATCCAATATAATTTCATCAATGATATCAGCCGACGTGTTAATTGTGACGATCACCTACGTATATCTTACAAAACATTACTTTCATTATTTTTTTATTCTTCAAGCATCTTCAAAAGCGCGTTCAGAATTCCTATCCGAGTATTGCCCAAATATTATGTTATCCTTATTGAATATCACATTCAAAACAACAAGGATAAATGAAAAATTCATGTGTGGCAATCTGTACATATTCCAATATGTTTATTCTTACATTTGAGAGGTGTGTGAATAGTTAGAATTTTAATTCTTACCGTGTATATGGAAGTCGTTCGTGTCCAGGCGATTTTTTAAATTATGAAAATTTAGAAAACAAGCGAGTTCACGCGCCGTTCTATTCCTAAAGAAATTTGTAGGGTAGGGCAGAGACAAGGGGAAGGTGCCCGTGAAACCCGGCAGAGGGCATTTTCTTGATATTCAAAATTGAACGTGCGCGCGAATACAAATGTGTCCCAGGCACCCTCGTACATTCCACGCATATTTATCGTACAAATAAGAAAAATATTTCAAAAGTACACACGTTCGCGAACGTTGAAATGAATCCTTTTCAATCGTAATACATTTTTATTAATTTACATTTATTAGGAATTGTATGAAGTACATTTCTATGTCTTTCAATCTAAAAAAAAATTTTAGTTTTTTTAAGTGCATTATGAATACTGCTAAATTTAAAATTCTGAGTAGAAAATGTAATACTTGATTGATTTCTCGATACGAATCTGAGAAGAGCGAAATAGACATAAGCATATATTGTGCTTATAAAAATCTACATTTATTGTATGTTACGATTATACTTACTCTAAAAGATTATAATTCCTAAATATCATATGGATTCAATAAATATAATATTGTAATATAAATATTTAAAAGCATAAAATGAAATTTTTTTTATTTTATGAATCCTAGATCATTTATATATATATATATATATATATATATATATATATATATATATATATAGTATACTTATTTTTCTAAGGATTCTGAATTTATACATGTTCAAAAATTATTAATTGTAAAAACGAACTAACTAATCAGACAAATGTGATCAGAATTCTATTACAAAATGTCGATAGAATAACACATAGAAAGAACCACTAATATTTGGTCCATGCCGAAAAACAAATGACTTTAACATCATCATGACTGGTGGCATAGCAATTGATCATAGGTTTTCTTGTACTGCAGCATGTGTAGCAATGTTTTGTTTATTATTTTTGGTATCCAACTATTTACGAAACACTCAAATTGTCGAAAAATGTAACTTTGACTGTCCTCATCGTTCAGCAATATAACCACCGCTACAGGGTTATCCGCCTTTTCTAACGTACATATAAAATTTAGCTTTATGTTGTTTGCTTCATCATGTTCTTTTAATTGCTCCACTACTTTATCTGACATAATTGCTTCTTTCTCCAGAAGACTTAATTGAAGATCCAAAAGAGTTCTACCATTTTTCTTTCTATTGTACCACACACATTTATTCCCTGTGCAGCGAAACGTTACTTTTTGATAACTTTTGGTGTGTACATCAGATAATACTTCAACTTTTTGTTGTTTCGTTTCTTGATCAAGAAGCACCTCAACTTGCAACTTAAAAATCTTTTCAAAGATATCTCTTATTAGATTAAAAGTGATGAAATACCAATTATCTTTCTTATATTGCTCTTTATTAGTAATATCTGTACGTGTATCAAAATCTTCTGGTAATCCAGCATGGAGAAAACGACCCGCCTTTATTACATTTCTGAAATTCTTTTTTTTCTTTTTTAACTGTTTCAATTGAGGAGGTATTGAAGTGAATAACATCTTTATTAAATAATTGTAATTATTTTCACTAGCCGTTGAACAGACGTCAGCGCTAAATTTGCAGCAATGTTGAAATGCTAATAATGCACGATCTGACGTATTTGCGGCTGTATTTTGATTAAGTTCAATTGGATCCTGCACACATATTGGCTTATAAATATCCAATTTCTTGGTATTATTATCCATGATGTAACTTTTATATCTGTCCATGTAATTGGGTAATTTATCTAACTGTGCGAAATCAGGCAATGAATATGTTTTTCCGTCCAATAAACATAGCACACATGCAGTAAAATTAAATTCACCGTAAAAGGTAAAGAAATTGTGAAGCAGTGTTGCAATATTACTGCTGTTGGTAATAGCTGGTAACACAGTATTTTCATCAAAATTTACTTGCCAGCCATTCAAAATCTGTGGGATACAATTTCTCTGAAGGTGTAGTAAAGGCGGAAGGAGACTAATCGATTCTTGCTGAAGGTAAAAAATAATTAGACATACTAATCCATAACTAGAAATTCTTCCACTACCCGAAATTCCGAAATGCCTCGCCCAATACTTGATGAGCAGCATTAGTGGTCTTAATCGAGGATCGTGTAATGCACAATATCGTAAAAAGTCACTTTTATAGATGCCTAGGCCATTTTTGAAGGAAATATCGCAGGAGACATTAGTCGGTATATAACGGAATTTTATAATAGGTGTTTTCGCTTTAGGGATTGATATTATGTTGGTAAATACAGATTTCAAATTATACATAATTCTTCTCACTTTCTTGAAAACCATTGTCGTCCATATATGCGATGGCATATCCGGTTTATAATAATTTGGCGGCAAACCTGAAACAGAAATGGACGTTATTTAAATATGCCACTCATATATTCATGCGATAATTAAATTAGAAAATTTCTTACCGATTTTACCGACGTACATGTAGATATCTAAGTCACTTTCTTTAAAGCTTAATTGCGCCACTGTTGAACCAAATCTGTATGTCCGACATTCTGGGAAAATCGATCTGAATATTTCATCTAAATGAGAACAAATGACATTATATCTTGTTGTCAATTCAACTTCAGTAAGTTGTACTGCATTTAAAAGTGCTGCTAATTGATTGTCAAATGTCACTTCGTTTTCAATAACATCTTTTATACGATCGTAACCTATTGGATCTTCTTCTTCTTCTTCAGTTTTATTCTCAAATCTTTTTTTTTTCGAACAGTGTCATTTTGTTGTTGTGGCTCTAAATTAGTAGGTTTTTGTAGTTGCGCTATAAAACAATGAGCGTATATATAAGTAATATCATTTCAAAATTATTAAGAGATATAATAATTGTGTGTGTGCATCTTACTTTCACTTCTCCTCAGTCTTCTCATACATAATTTTTCATTTGGTAGCCAATTTGTTCTGCTCATTAAAATATTAGTAGGATTCCTGCAATGCAATAACAAAACATAAATATTTTACAAGCAATATTTTGTAGAATAATACCTTTATTCACATGCTTCTAGTTATTAATAATTAAAAAAAAGTCTAAAAAATTAATAATAATCTAAAATCTAGTTATTAATATTTGTGTTCTTTTTTTTCTTTTTAAATAATAATTATATATATTTATATTATAAACAATAATTATATTATAAACAAGAGAATAAATATTTATTCTAAAAATTAGGAAAAAAAGAAAAACTTATTATATAGATTCCTAATATTTAAAAGAATAACGATAATAAATCTTTATTTTTACAGAGTAAAAAAATATAATCTATGTTTATAACTAAAAAAACTAATATTATTATGTAATCGCCTTTACGTTCAAAAAAATAAAACAATAATAAATATTTCCATGAACTAGACAGACGAAAATTTTATTCTTGTATATTCTATCATAAATATTAATTATGAATTTTTATTACCTTTCAGTATATTCAATCCAAAAGAAATCCTGTCCAAAACGTTGTCTTTTAACTGTTCCAAATCGTCGAAAAAAATTTACTAAATCCATTGGCGAGAGAGTTTTTGGTAAAGGTGAAACACAAAGCGATCTTCCTGATAAATAAGGCTGCTCCTCTTCAAGTGATTTTTGTTCTGAACTTGTTACTTGATATTTTGAACTCGTGGGGACCTGTTCACTTTTATGTTTGAAAGATTCATCATATGATTGAGAATTCATGTTTCAAAATTGTGAAAAATAATCGTAATTTATTATATTTAGTTGCGTTTCTTGTTTAGTAAAGAAATATTTTATTATTTTTAATTCAAATTTAATGTTTGACCATAAGCAGTAATCATTTTCAAAAAATATTTTGTTTCAATAAATCCTTTTGAATTTCCGGCACAAAGAACAACACCATTTTCAGATTCAAAAAATATTAAGCCATCTTCCTTTGCTTTCTCAAAATTCATATAAATAAAAAGTTCAGCATTTTGACGTAAACCATTGATAAAATTTAATCCCTTTGCAAAATGAATATGATTTCTTTTCATACGTGATAGACCTTCTGTTCTTATATTTGGCCAGTACTTCAAATAGGTGCCATGAATTAAGTCAAAGTCTATGCGGTCAAGTATTCTCAAACTTAATTCATTGATCTTGAATAGAGAATGTCCTTGATTTGCTTTAATCTCTAAAATACCATTAATAATCTTAAGAGTAAATCTTTGTTTGTTATTTTCTTTTACTATTCTCTTGATATCATCAATAGTATAATGATGTAGTGATTTATTTAACAATTCATTAACTGCAACAAAACCATTTGGTTTAATATTCAAACCTTCCTTTGTAGCGCCATGACGTAGTAGGTATGATAATCTTTTGCTGAGAGCAATATCACTTTTATTCTGAGTCTGAAAATAACATTAATAATATTTGTTAGAGATCATGAATTATATTTTTCATTCAATCCTATTAATTAAATTATTACAAAGATTCTTTTTAAAAATGCAAATGCAAATTTTTAAGCTCTTTGTAGAACATATTCTTTAGACAAAGTCTATATGATAAAATAATTAAAAATAATTATTACTGTTATTATATTGATTTAAAAATATATTCTGTTAATATATTCATAAAATATATTAATAATTTCAAAAAATGCTTCTTAAAAAATATTTTTAATTGCCCTGTAGACTTATTTTATAATTTCTCACAGCAATGTCATTGTTGTATTGTTGCTAGATTTTTTATTATGTACACTATAACTTTATGTACAATATAACTATAAGGACACTGTTATTAAGACTTAATAATAGAATAGGCTATTCTTTCAATTGCAATTTCAATAGTAATCATATATTAATATTAATTTTATTAGAAATTTACTAATAACTTACAATAATTTTTACAAAAATAAAATGTTTAGTTATCTTTAACAAAAATATGTAAGATAAATGTTAAAATATATAAATTATAATTATAAAAAAGAAAGAAAAAAAAGATAAAAGTTCAAATAGAAATATAATGTATGTCACATATATTAGATTTATCGACATTTAGATGTTTAACTTAATTTTCGTTTTCTCCAAGCAGGACTACATAGTTATTCGCTCAATTCAGTTACTAGCTCAATTTATGTAGTCCTTCTAGCATATCAATGACCGTTCAGATATAAATAATAAAAAATAATAATAAATGTATGTTTCAAAGACGAAGCAATTAAAAGCAAATCATTATACAGGCTCGCGTAGAAAAACACCAAAAACACATCAAAAACAGAATGATTTCTTAAATGTAATTTTATATTATCACGATGTTAATACGAGTTAATATTTATAGAAAGTCCACAAATGTCTTTTCCATAATAAATAACTACATCACGAATGTCTAACCTTTGAAAACATGAAATTAGCGTAGTTCGCAATCCTCGTAACTTCCACCAAACTAATTGGTTTTCTTTACACTAATTTAAAGGTATGTGTCTCTGAATTAACAGTATTATGTTCGTCGCAAATTTATAAAATTTTAATTAATATTATAACGACAATAATGGCGTAACACCCCACATACGCATTGGCCGTGAAACAAATTATATCTGCGCTTGTTACATCTAAGCTCGAAAATGCTATACCGACTGTACTATCGACTGTATTATCCGTGCGTTTTATTTCACTGATTTTCTTAATGTCATTCCGAGGTTAAACACGAGATGGCATATGTGTAGAACACCCTCATTTTACAAGCATATACATATTGTATGTGCATTTGCACAATAGATATATAAATTGGAGATAAACACGTCAAAAATTAATAAATTATAGATTTTTAATACCGACAGCGCATGTTAAAACCATAGCGCAGCCTTGGTTAGAAGTACAATCCTTTCTTCCGAGATTTAAATTGACGTGCATTAAATTGACGATGGAACAATCGATACATCGAACAGTGTCGAGAACGTTCAATTTTTAAGAGTCGAAACGATTTCGATATTATTTATGGCAAGAAATTCTAGCTACATATCATATATACACTTCGAGGTTCTTTGTTTTAAATTCCTTTTTCATTAAACGAAAAAAAAACTTAACAATTTCATTTATGTTAATTAAATACTTCATTTTTTGACGAATTAATCATCGAGCAGAATTTAAAGAATAAAAATTATAAATATATAATTATTATTGTTAATTTTATCTTTTTCTTTATATATTAAATAATAAGAAATTAATTCTATATATACTAATAAACTACCGTAGAAATTATATATTTGACGAATTAATCAAATTTATTTTAAATATATAATTCACTATCCTCAATCTAATCTCTGTTACATATATGTTAAACAATAAAAAAATTAAGTTTGTTCATATTAAAACATTATTCATGTTGAAATAAAGATAAATTTTATGAATTAACAGACGATTAATTTAATCGGCAGAATTATTTAAAACAAAATATATAACCTTTTAAAAAAAGACTTTTATAGCGTACAAGTCTATGTTTTTAATTATATATATATACAATTCTTTGTTTTCAAATTAATTTTTTTTTGTTTGTTAAACAATAAAATTTCTAATTCTATTCGTATTAACAAAATAATATTTTATCTCATCAGCTTTTTATTTTTTAGCCACATATTTATTAGATTAAAATTCAAATTATAATAGACTTTATAAATAAATCAAATTATTAGATAAAAAGAACATAAAAGCCAATGCGATGCAAAAAATTGATTCTATTATTATTTAAATATATAATTTAAATACAAATGTTTTTGTATTAAATTTTATCATATACTTATATATTTAATCAATAAAAAGATGTTTTTCTCAGTATAACTAGACGACAGTTTCACTTATTTCTTTGCGTTTAACAAGACATTTAAATTCCTTTTTAGAAATTTAAGAACTTTGTTAAATTCAAATCGATTTGATAACATAGTGAATTACCGTTGCAGTTGACAATTATTTTTATATAATTTGTGAATTGCTAACATTCATTGCTGATTATTGCTATTATTTTGTCTTTAATGTAATGCTTTTTTTGGTCAAATTATACTTAAGTGATCGTATTTTAATACGATCTCGACGTGTGCACGATCTCATTTTGATACAATAATACATCTTACGCTTTATATAATATAAACGTACATTTATTTCTTATTGTAATTATTTGACTGCAGAAAAGATGTATAGTCGAAACATTCCATGCATTGTATATTAACTAGTTCTTTAATTTCTCTTGATTTAATAAACTGATTTTAATGTTTGTTAATTAAATCTATCTATTAAATAAAATCTATAGAAGATCTATTAAATAAAAACTTGTTCATTCGACTTTTCTACCAATTTTATATTTACATTGCAATTTTATGCTAGAAATTGATATTATAATTAATTGATATTATAATTAATGATTATTTAAAGATAAGTTTAATTATATTTAAAGATTGACAAATTCTCAAAAACAATATTGATACGATTACATAATATTTCTAAATACACATATATATAATAAAATAATTTTTGAAAAATCTGACCGTAAAAGGATTTTGAAACCTTTACAGAAATTTAATATTGAAAGACATTGATATTAATTATTTCTTTTAATATTAAATTAACCAGTATTAAAATGCATTTCTAAAAAAAATGATAAAACTTTTGTTTAAATTTGTTCTTCTTATATTTCTCATCATTCTGACAACATATTTAGAGAAACGTTTATTATTCTTTCTAAAATATTTTGTCATCAGTAACGGACATAAGAGCCTATGAAAAACTATTCCTACTGAAAAAAAATACCGTTGCATGATAAAATCACATAATTAAAACACATAAATCGTAATGGATTGTTCCAAATCAGTACACGATTTTAAAATTATGTATTTTGAAAAGTCATACGATATGTTCTTTTTTCTTCTATTTCTATCATTCAATTCTTTAAAATTCGATATAACATCTATATAACTATAATATCACATAATGGAATGAAATTATTTGTAATATTATGTGATTTTTGGAATTACATTATCATTTTAAAAAAATCACGTAGTGATTTAGAACAATTCATTACGTGATTTACATGTTTTAAATATGATTTCATCATGTAATTTGTGACATATTTTTTTTCAGTAGGAATAGATACATTTATGTTGATCGTTTGTTTAAATCAATTTGTTTCCTCTATCTGATCTATACTGACATGTAGGTATCTAAAGGTCATCAAAATCAGGAAAAAAACATAGGTAACTTCTTGTGAGAGAACAGAATGTCTCGAAGTGATATACAAACGTCAGTCAATAGTTGACTGTGAATCTAGACACATCGTGAAGATACATCCGTCGGGAAACGTTTGTATTATTTCGGGAATATGTTTACAAAACACATAAAGGTATGTAACCGCGCAAACATTGTCAATGTCTCTTTTAAAACGCGAGGAAATATTACAATTTTTTTTTAATTTTTTAAAGAAAGAAGATTTTAAAGATTTTTTTTTAAAGAAAAGATTCATCTTATCATCGGATATTTTTCAATTATTGTCCCAATTATTATTATCCGTTCGATTTGCATTGTGCTAGATTTGGACATGATTTTACGAAATCACATAAATCTGTACTTTAGAACACAAGTCTTGTCTATCACGAATGGTGAATCGCGTCGGTTCTAGTTTGCTTCCGTTTTCGTGATGTTAAATAAACGGAACGAAAAAAGATTAGAATACTTAGAATCTACATGTGTACACTCGAGTTCGATAATCGCCATCATATATATGTCGATATTTTCATATCATAAGTGATTCGCGAGTATTTCGGAATATCAAAAATCAGCATAAAAGTAAAATATTAGTGATATTAAATCCATTATTCTGTAACATTTAACGACAGTAACGATCGTTACATCATCATTGCGTAGATTTTATATACAGTATACCCTAAAACTTTTAGAGTGAAGAAATCTCATTTTTTTAAATTGAAAATTGAGCTACTTTTTTCAAAACTGTCCCAATTTTTAATCTTTAGAATGAGAGATCATATCAAAAAATTTAGAGAATGAAAAAGCTGCGCTATGACCATATAATGATATCATTATTACCGATAAGAATTAGGAATACAAAATAGAGATCTAAATCGACATTAAAAGGCCGAATCTAAAAATCAAGTTTTCATTTCCTTAGATCGCGCAATTACTGCTTTTGTATTGTGTCACCGTACAAAGTTACATCGCAGCTGAAAATAGATTATTGAAAGAAGACGCTAATTTCTTTCAAAACTTGTGTAATAATATAATTTATGATAATAAAAAAGAAACTAATGATTCATATGGGATCAATCTATATCCTTTCTTGTGGTTATCATATAAGTGGAGCAATTCTAAATCCTATCATTCAAACATCGGAGGCAGAACTTTCAATGAGCATCCACTGAAAGATCAACTTTCAGTGCCCGTAAATAAAAGTGACAATAGAATGCAAGGTAAGAAAGTATGATTTTTTTGTCATACAGAGGCACAATATCACGCCATAATAAAAATATTGTATCAAATGTATCTTGATTTATTAGGTCGAAAAATAACCGTTAATGAACTCATAAAGCGCACTAAGTTGATCACAACCTACATAAAGAAATTTCAAAAAGATGCAAATGGTACCGTTACTAATTCCTCTCAAAACTTTAAAGAAGCCAACTTCGACGCAGATCTTTTGCTTACCTTTGTAATGATGATATATCAATGGACTTCCGATGTAATAATCCTAAATACTATCGGCAAATCATATTACGAGAAGATCTTAAAGCTTCCAGAAAAATGTGAACCCCAGCTGATACAGACTAACTACACACTGCAAGGTGAGAGAGATTTTTTTATTGTAGAGAAGCGCAAAGTGTTTGCGTCAAAGTGGAATTGTTTCACAAGAATCTCAATCTTTTATGCAGATCGTATAATAAGATCCTCCGATATCATAAGCATCATTAAAATGATCCAAAATCAATTACATACGAAATCAAAGGAATTATTGAAGAAAAAGGACTACCACACAATGGAACGTAAGAGAAAGATTTTTCGCGTAATATCGTGACAAAATAAAAATATTATTCAGAATGTTGATTTTTCATGCAGATAATTCGACAACGGCTGAACAGCTCATAAAACTTATTAAATCGATCGTATTTGAATTAAACGAGAAATTAAATTCTGAGGAAACTATAATATCGTCACGTCTCAATAAGGACATAGTCAAACTTCAATTGTTCGCATATAAATGGGTCCTTAATATACGTTATCCGAATATCCGCAAAAAATCTGTTAAGAACTTCCAACCACTGAAAGATCAGTCTTCATTGCTCATGGACAAACATGACAACGAATCGACAAGTAAGAGAAAGATTTTTTGCAGTAGAAAATTGCAATAGCGCACCAATATAAACATATTTTTGTAAAAATCTTGATCTCTTATATAGATCAGGAGAAAAACACGAGAAAAACAGATGTCTTGAAGCGCGAGGGTAGATCGTTGACAACGCTCGATGCTTCTACTGAAACGGTGTGCAAATTCGAACGAATCATACACCACACATTAGAAATGCGGCTATATGTCTTCGGACGGATAACGCATGAGTGGTTCACTTATGAAAACTATACTATTGGAGGAAGATCTTTAAATGATTTTCAGCTTCCACTGGAAGATCAGTCTTTCTCATTGCCCGTGGAAGAAAGGGGCTATGAACTGGAAGGTGAAAGAAAGATTTTTTTAGAAAAGAACAAATCACAAAATTATCACAAAATATCAATGTAATCTGCCAAATCTCGATTTTTTTTCACAGACGAAATAACCATCAAGGATTTCATGGATAATGTTAAATTAATTAAACATCAAATAAATGAAAATTTAAAGATATCCGAGGAAACTACAATGGACACTAGTAACGAATCCTCTCAAAAATTACGAAATAGGGAACACATACATGTTAAAAAATCTAACGTTGATTCAATCAACAAACACTTGAATTATCTTCGATTAAAATACATATTGACGATATATCGGTGGATTTCTAATATAATAATTTACAATACCATTGGCAAAACGTCTCTCGGTGACATCTTTTCACGTCTACGGGAATGTCAACCTATGTTTCCCGTGAAAGAGACCAACGAGCAACTAAAAGGTAAGAGAAAATTTTTTATTTGTTGCGTAATATCAATACAAAGTAGAAATATTATTTCACAAATATCTCATTCTTTTACAGAATTTGAGGAAATAAGTAAGGAAATCATTTATCTCACCCAGTTGCTCCAGACAACTGCCTCCGAAATTTGAGGAGAACACTTATACACATACTGGTGATGAAAATAATATAAACAGTTTACACAGCAAACAGTTTACACAGTAAACATAATGATTTCTCAAAACATTCAAAATATTTCTTTTATTTATATATTGCATTTGATATTAAGGATCCACTGATAAGGATTATTGGATTATAGCGAAAGAAGTGAAAAATCATGTGTTTCTTTTCTTACATCGATATAAATTTTATCAATTTATTGCATTAATCTATGAAATATATATCGCGGTTTATTTTATTTTATAAACTAAAAATAAGCAATAAAGTAATTTATCTAATTTTATAACTGTATAACTGGAAAATGTAATAAGAATTTATTCAGAAATATTCAATCTTAAAATCTGATTTAATTGAATAGCCTCTCCACTTATTTGTATTATCATTTACATATAGGTCTTTGTCATTTGTTATTATTGTTGTATGAGATTCAAAAGAATTATCGTAAACTTGCAGCGAAAGACAAAGAGCTTTTTAAATCTTTATTTTAGATTATTCTATCTTCGAGGCATGAAGACGAGTAAGAGTATCCGAGGTTTGGGATTCCACCTTATGATAGAAAAAAGGACGAATCGTTTAAAATTAAGAACCCAATTATCTGACAACGATCTCTTCTACTTCTCGCCAATGAAATTCTCTGACAACATTATTAGTCGTGTAACTTTCATGCGAAAATTGTATATATTGACAATTTATTAGAATTTTTTAAAAAAATATTGTATTTACAATTTGTGTCTGTAATACAAAGATCGGATAGATTATTACTTATATGTCATTGTCTTGAAATTAAAATTCTTTATTAAAATTTTTCATTTGAAGTATTGTCAGTAATCTCGTGCTATTATTACATATAAAGATAATGTAGAAACATAATATTCTGAAGAAGCATTCATATACGATTTGAAAAGTAGAAAATTGTATTTTAACTTGTATTTTAATTGTATCGTAACTTCTTCAGACTAATTTTATTGGAACAACCAAAATTTTTTAAATTCAATTCATGCACATTTTGATAAAATCTCAATCGTACAGAAACAACATTGCTGCAAGTTTTGTTGAGGATAATTTATACTTAATTAATTTTTCCAAAATTTTGACTATTTTTTTAACGTATAAATTATTATGTAATTATACATTAAATCTGAAATCATGCTGATAGAATTAAATAATTTCATTATTTAATGTCTTTATTTTGATATACATATATTACAATGTACATAGTCTGAAGGAGTTAAACTCGACAGATTGATTAGCTCGGTCAACCAACTTAGAAGAAATTTGGTTGGATCTTTTATCATTGGAATGAATATTTGAAGTAGATATGCATCAACATAGATATCCATCAACATATAATTTAAACAAATGTGGCATAAAAATTATCTGCGACAAAAAGCTGCTTGCAAAGTTTGATATAATAGATTGATTTAGACACATTTTTTCAAATTCAAAATTTAATTATGTAATTATTTATTTATCACAATGTATACTTGAGCGAACACAGACGTATGTGTGTGCACAAATTAAAAGTATATTTTATTTTTTAAGTTTTTAAGTGAAATAATAATCGTTGATCTATAAAAATAATTTAAGCGAATGTTAAAGATAATATTGTTTTTTAGTAAAAAATAATTAAAATTATTTATTCTGTAATGTGAACTACAGATTTTCAATACTGATAGCATATATTAAAACATAATCCTAATGCAACCTTGATTAATATAATCTTTTCTTTCGAGACTCAAATTGACGCACATTCAGTGGAACAATCGATACATCGAACAGTTTCAAGAATAATCAATCTTCAAAAGGCAAAACGACTTGGACCAAATTTGAAATTTTGATTTAACCGACGACTTGAATTTAATGCTATATTATTTACGATTAGAAACTCTAGCTGCATATACATATATATAATTCGATATTTTTTGTTTTAAATTTCTTTTCCATGTATCAAATGGAAAATTAATAATTTCATACGTTAATAAAATATTTCAATTTTTGACGAGTTAATTATATTCATTCGATTAATTCATAATAAGCAGAATTTAAAGTATTAAAATTGTAAGTATTAAAGAATTAAAATATTATTATTATTGTCAATCTCACTTTTTTTTCACATATTAAATATAACTTGTTTTATATATATATATATATATATATATATATATATATATATAATAATAATAATTAATTATTATTATATAATAATAAATTAGTTAGTAAGTAAATTAAATTAACGTAGTTAAGTTAAATTTAAGTTTAGTAACGTTAA
>NW_012130066.1:1406396-1412846 GCF_000143395.1 Atta cephalotes
ATTTGTTAATTCTCGTATAACTTCGTATATGTATGCTATACGAAGTTATTACGATGATAAAATTCAATACAAAACATTTGTATTTAAATTATATATTTAAATAATAACAGAATAATTTTTTTTTTAATAGATAAAATTGTCGTCTACTTATATTGAGGAAAACAGCGTCGTTTATCAGTCAAATATATACATATTCTTTTTTTTTTGATTGATAAACGACGCTGTTTTCCTCAGTATAAATAAATGACAATTTTATCTATTTCTTTGCTTTTAACAAGATGCTTTAATTCTCCTCAGAAATTTAGAAGCTTTGTTAAATTCGTATTGATTTGATAATATTTGAATTGAAGCTGTAGTTGAGCTTATATAATTATTTTTATATAATTTGCGGATTGCTAACATCCATTTACTTATTGCCTTTATTATTTTGACTTTAATGTAACGCTTGTTTTGGTCACACAAATTACATTCAAGTGATCGTATTTTAACACGATGTGTGCATATTCATTTTAATACAATAAGTACACATCTTAATATCTTTATATAATATATACATATATTTATTTTTTAATGTAATTATTTAGTTAAAAAGTTTTAGTATAGTCAAAACGTTCCATATATTGTATATTAGTTGTTTAATCTCTCTTAACAACTTAATAAATTTTAATTTTTGATCTATTAATTGTTCGTTTGTTTGAACTTTCTACCAATTTTATATTTGCAATTTTATGCTAAAAAATTAATATTATAATTAAAAATTATTTAAAGATAAGTAACTACACTTCAGCCCAGTTCCACAACTCACTTAACTCTTAATCGAGGTTCAACATATTTCTCATTTCTTTCCAATTCTAGAATTGGAAAGAGATAATAAATAAATTGAACCTCAATTTTTAATTGTTTAACTTAAGAGTTTACTTTAAATTGTAAAACTAGGCCTTAAAGATTGGCAAATTCTCAAAAACAATATTGATACGGTTACAGAACATTTTCAAATATATATATAGGTAATATAATAATTTTTAAAAACTAAGCATAAAATAATTTTGAAACTTTCATAGAAATTTAATTTATTGGAAGATTGATATCATTTTTTTTTATATTAAATTAATCAATACTAAATTGGATTTCTAAAGGAAATTATAAAACTTTTACTTAAATTTGTTCTTCTTATATTTCTTATCATTTTAACGACATAGAGAAATGTTTATTATTTTTATTTTAGAGAAATTATTTTTCTCAAAACATGTTGTCTTCTGTAACGGACATAATAACTTATAAAAAACTGTAGATACAATATCTTGGTTGCTTCTTTTATTAATCCCTTTTAATCTATACTAGCATGTTGGTATTCAGAGATCAAAATTAGGAAAACAATGTTCTCTTTGTAAGAAAGTAGAACGTCGCAAACCTAGACACATCGTGAAAATACATTCGTCGGGAAAGGGAACGTTTGTATTATTTTTGAGAATATGTTTACGAAACATATAAAGGTAGGTAATTGCGCAAACATCATCGACATGATTCTCTTTTAAAATGCGAATAAATATTACAATCTTAAGTGACTATATTTCACTATCAGATATTTTTATTGCGATAATTGTTCGTTTGATGCATTATGCTCGATTGAACATGATTTTACGAAATTACATAAATCTGAACTATAGAATGCAAGTCTCATACATCGGTGAATCGCGTTGGTTCCAATTCGCTTCCGTTTTTGAAAAACAGAACGAAAAAAAACTAGAATACTCAGAATCTACATATATGCACTCATGTTCGATAATCTCCATCATATATATATATATATCGATTTTCATATCATAAGTGATTAGCGAGTATTTCGGAATATCGCAAATTGATGTAAAAATAAAATATTAATAATATTTTAAATCCATTCTGTAACGCTTAACGACAATAACGATATTGTTGAGCGGGTTTTAAAGTATTCCCTAAAATTTTTAGAGTGATTCTCGTTCTAAAGAAAAATCTTATTTTTAAGAATTGAAAATTGAGTTACTTTTTTTCAAGACTGTTCCAATTTTTAGAATGAAATTTCATTTCAAAAAATTTAGAGAGTGAAAAAGCTGCGCTATGATCATATAACGATATCATTATTGTCGATAAGAATTAGGAACATAAAGAGATCTAAAACGACAATAAAAGGCCTTATAAATCTATAAAAATTGAGTTCTCATTTCTTTAGATCGCGCAATTACTACTTTTGTACAATGTTATCGTACAAAGTTACATCATACCTGAAAATAGATGACCAAAGATTCGCTAATTCCTTTCAAGACTTGTGTAATGATATTGATGAGAAAAATGTAACCCAGAGATTCAGAACTATATTCAGGACCAATCCTATATTCCTTCTTTTAATTATCATATTCTATATTCTATTTTATTATTAGTCAAACAACGGAGGAAGATCTTTTAATGAGTATCTGAAAGATCAATACTCAGTGCCCGTAAAAAAAAGCGACAATAGAATGGAAGGTAAGAGAGAATGATTTTTGTGTCGCGATATCACGCCATAATAAAAATATTACTTCATATGTATCTTGATTTTTTAAATCGAAAGATAACCGCCAATGAAATTATAGAGTACCTTAAGTTAATTGTATCCCCATTAAAGAAATTTGGTGAAAATTTAATTACAAAGGATGTTACTGAATTTTCCCAAAACTTGACCAAAAATACCGAGACACACCTATTACGGTTCGTAATAATGGTATATCAATGGACTTCCGATATAATGATCCTAAATGTTCTCGGCAAATCACATTACAAGAATATCTTAAAGCTTCGAGAGAGACGCCGCACCTTGAGAACTACACACTGCAAGATGAGAGAGATTTTTTTGTAGAGCAGTGCAATATTACATCAAAGAGAAATTTTTTTAAGAATCTCAATATTTTATAGCTTATATAATAAATTCTCCCGATATCATAAGCGAGATTAAAACGATTCAAGTTATAAGAAGAATTATAGGAATTATCTGAGAAAAAGAAATTATCGGATATGATCCACGTTCTTATTAACGTTATTAACCCGATCGTATTTGAATTAAAAAAATGAGAAACTAAAACTCTGAGGAAGCTGTAATACGTCTCAATAACGAACTATGCGAGTTTCAATTTCTTGCATATAGATGGGTCCTTTGTATACGTTATCCGAATATTTGCATCCGAATTCTGTCAATAAGAATTCCCAGCCTTCATTGGAAGATCAGTCTTCATTGCCAATGGAAAAGAAATGACAATGGACCGACAGGTAAGAGAAAAATTGTTTGCTATAGAAATGAGCGATATCACACAAAAATAAAATATTATTATACAAAAATATTGATCTCTTGATCGATATATAAAAATAATACCGCAGGTGTTTTGGAGTACGAAAATAAGTCGATGACTGAGGGCATCGATGTTTCTAAAAGTGTATGCAAATTCAAATAAATACGTCACATATTAGAAATGCAGCTATTCATTTTCGCATAGATAACACATGAGTGATTTTCTTATAGTTTTCTTATATACGGTTCAAATATCGCTGGAGGAAGATCTTTTAATGAGCTTCTTGGGTGATCAGTCTTTCTCATTGCCCATGGAAGAGAACGGCTATGAATTGGAAGGTGAGATAAATTTTCTTCGCCATAGAGAAGTACGATATCACGTTAATATGAAAATATTATTTCACAAATATCTCGATTTTTTTCAGATGATGAGGAAGTAACTATCAAGGACTTCATGGACAATGTTAAATTGGCTAAACGTCTAATAAATGAAAACTTAAAAGCATTCAAGGAAACTACAATGAACAGAGATAACGATTTCTTTGAAAAATTACAGAATCTTAGGAATCACACATATGTCAAAAGACCCATCCTTGAAAAAGTTAACAAACTCAAGTTCTTAAAATTCCTTCGATTAAATTACATAATGACAATATATCAGTGGATTTCTAATATAATAATTCACAATACCAAACGTCTTTCAGTGACTTCTTTCCAGGAATGTCAATCTATGTTTTCCGTGAAAAAGATTCAGGACCAAGTAAAAGGTAAGAGAAAATTTTTTATTTGTCGCGCAATATCAATATAATAAAATAAAAATTTCATAAATATCTCGTTCTTTTACAGAATTTGAGGAAATAAGTGAGGAAATCATTTATCTTACGCAATTGCTCCAGACAACTGCTTCCGAAATTTGAAGACACTTAAATAATACATACTGGCGATGAAAATAATATATTCTTTAAACAGTTTAAATATAATGATATTTCAAAGCATTCAAAATATTCCGTTCATTTATATATTGATATTAAGGATCATTTATATATTGATATTAAGGATCCATTACTGCGATCATTAGATTATACCCAAAGAAGTGAAAATCGTTTCTTTTTTTCCATTGATATAAATAAATTTATCAATTTATTGCATTAATCTATGAAATATATGTCGCTGTCTATTTAATTTTATAAAAAGCATGTAAGTTATCTAGTTTTATGTACATCTGGAAAATGTAATAAAAATTTATTCAGAAATATCATTTAATCTCAAAATCTGATTTAACTGAATTAGCCTTTTTACTTATTTATATTATCATTTACATGTAGATCATTATCACTTATTGTTATTGTTTATTTCGTACAAGATTCAAAAGAAAGATTTATCATGTAACTTGCAACGAAGAACAAGAGCTCCTTATCTAAACAGAACAATAAGTTATTATGATATCAAAATGATTCCAAAATGATAAAAATAATGAAAAGTCATTTTTCAATCATATTCGATTCATTTTAACATTATCGTCGATCATTTTGACATTATCGTGACTTGTTATTCTGCTTGGGTATTATATATATCTTTGAGACATGAAGACGAGTAAGAATATCCGAGGTGATTTGGAATTCAACCCTACTATAGGAAAAAGAATGAATCTTTTAAAATTAGGATCCGAATATCTGACAACGATCTCTTCTGTCTCTCGGTAGTGAAATTCGTTATCCCTGACAATCGTACGATAACTGTATACAATTTAATAGTTGAAAAAACTTATAAAAAAACTTTATTTACAATTTAATTTCGTAGCATAATCGAGTTATTATTCGCATATCATTAAAATTAAAATTATTCATTAAATTCTTCGTTTAAAGTATCCTTAGTAATATCGTGCTATTATTTCATACAAAGATAATATAATAAAAAATTTATTTAATATTGTAATTTTTTGGATTCAAAGATTTTTAGAAATATTGATTAACGAATGTTAAAATGAATGATTTTCAATCCTGAATGCATTTTTATTCATTTATAGGAATTGCATGGAGCATATCTCTATGCCTTTCAATCTAAAAATAATATTAGCTTTTTCTGTGCATTATTCATTGTATTATTCAAATCAAAATTTTGAATAAGAATGTAATTTCTCAATCCAATTGCATCCAATTGAATCTAGTTGAATACAATTAAATCCAAAAAAAATATATTCACTATTTAAAATACGCATTTTCGGATGAAAAATAAGAAAAAAATTTCAATCCATTTTAATTCATTCTCAATTGCTGGGAGATAAGTATATCTTTAATTTATTTTTTTGTTTTTATGTCTAACTATTTTATTGTATTTCGCTAATGAAATTGCAATAACTTTTTAAATATTATACTTTATTTACAATACAATTATCAATGCTGTTCAAAATATAATAAAAATGATAATATAGAACGTAATTAACAAATTTTTATACGAAAACGTCGAAAATACATAGGATAACAATGAAATATTGATAAACGCAGAAGAAATATTAATAACAATTAGATCGTATTTACTATTAGCGATAATTATTTACTATGAATTATGTATTTATTAATAATTTGCGAATATGAAATTTAATAATATCGCGACAAAAAGTCATTAATATATTTACAACAGCATTTTCATGGCGTTCAAGATATATAATTTCAATAAATTCATATCAAAATACCTCCGCCTCATAGCATGCTGATTATATGAATGTCCGATACAAAAAAAGAATAATTTACATAGTGGAAAGCGAAAACTTAATGTTCGATTCTTTTGATTCGACATAAATTTTACAAGATCCATTTGCAAAGAAAAGTCCTTATGGATTTAAATGTATAACCAATTACATAGAAGAATTTTACAACAGTTGCAAAGCTGCTTTCTCTGCTAAACGCAGCTAATGTCTAACTATATATCCTATCGCGTATAATAAACTCAATGGGATAACTTAATCGCGATCATACTAATAATAAATAAGCAATAATATAATTAAAACAAGCTATTTCAATCTTTAAAATACAAAAAAAATTAATTAATAACAGGATTAATAAGAGTTAGCGCGGATAATTAAGCGCAAGTTTTGTAGGTTTTTTTGAATCTACCAAACTTGCTCTCTCATTAATCCTGTTGTTTGTTGATTTTTT
>NW_012130066.1:1415079-1417293 GCF_000143395.1 Atta cephalotes
GCTATATGTATGTGTGTGTATATATATATATATATATATATATATTGTTCACCATTCACCATTTATATCTATAAAAATAATTATAATTTTCTTACAAATATATGTTTATAAAGTTTCAAAATAATTTTAAAATAATTCTTTCCTAATTATCATTTAAATTATTAAAATGAAATTACTAAAGAATTACTAAATTACTAAAGAATATTAAATTTAAAAGAAAAAGGATGCAGATGTAAACATTACATAAGTAAAAAGTAGTATTTACCGCAAAGTTGCTCCGCCGATGCCTGATGCCTCTCCCAGATCTCTTCCTCCTCTCAGAATAGGGTTAACATCCTCTCGCACAGGACACTCGCGTAAAACACTCGCGAATAATATTATAATTGCGCGCGGATTATAACTTAAACGGTACTCCCGATGCAAAAGCGCGACGCGACGAACCGGCTGCGGTTCGTTCATTTTCAAGTAAATCGGCGACGAGGGTACGTTAGCTTCCCCGTCCTTGGATTTTTAAACGAAAAGAACGATTTTACTCAAGTATCTAAAAATTTATCTGGAAATATCATTCAAATAGATCCGAAAATTTTTAGATACTTGAGAAAAATCGTTTCTTTCGTGTAAATATCCTCTGAGTACTAAGCCCTCCCACCAAAGCCCTCCCGTCAAAGTCCGTAAGAGGGAAGATAATCTGAAAAATGTAATATATGTAGCTATTATCTATATTACTATGCAATTATTATGCAATCGGTTAACTTTTTTAGAAACGAATCTTACACTCACGAGTATTAAACAAACAAAAAATTAATTAAATTATTAAGCTATATTAATTGTAGGAAGGTAGGAATTATTTGCATGAAAGTATTCATATTAGCATTGTTTTTTTATAACTCGTGTGATACCGTTCGTACAGAGTATGAACAAGTAGCCATGTCGCGTGCCGTTCTTCTTCACATTTCTTTTTGAAACATATATATAATAATCGCAGAAAATAGCTAGATATAATACGAAATGTATTTTATGAATATTCACATAATATGATTACTAGTATGATTAATTATTTATAAAACAATGTTTCGTATTATATTTGATATTCTTCGCGATAAGATTTCAAAAAGTAATGTGAATAAGAACCGCACGCGACATGACTACTTGCTTGTACGATTCTCGGTAAGAGAATAAACTGCGCGATAACTACGCATAAACGTAAACATGACGCGCCGTTCCGTGCCACCCCGTGCCATCCCCAACCCAAGGTCGCGCTCCAACCGCCGACTAACTGCCGAAATATTAATGCATATTACGAAGTAAAATAATATATTCTCTACATTTTTAATATTCTTCGATTAATGAAACAATTTATTATATGTATCTAGTTTTAACGGCGCGAGTCATTTAATGTGTATCATAATTATATCGTGATACACCAAGAAACATATTTGATGTTCATTTTATAATTTTAAATATTTCGCAATTACAATATGCTGACAAAAAGCAACAAGTAAAAAGAGGTTTTAACTAGCGTGGTTTTTCTTACATAATTGCTCATGTAAAATGCTTTTGATATTCCATATTATATCTCAATTTTTATTGCTCTTTTTTGTGATTTACAATTAAATAAAGACTAACAATATGCCGTACATCTTTTAAATGAAGATAAATGCAAAAATTTATTTTAAATTATGAAACAATTTCGAACTAAATAGAATGCACATACATTGAGAGACATGTAATTTAAATATAATTTATCTATTTACTTTTCCCATATCATAAGAATGCAGAATAACACGAAAATGACAAAATTATACGATTCAAAGTGATAAAAAGCCACAATTTGAAATATCTAACAATAAGAATCTCATTTTTAAATCGTATATGTGAGAACACACGAAATATTTAAAATACTCATGAGCTGTGTATGTGCGTAATAAATCTAAGAAATAAAAACCGTGCAATAGAATCTATTAAGCTCTTAATACACTCTTTAGCTTTAGGCAACTTTACATAATTCGCGTTCGTAGGTATTTAATTATCATTAATTAATGCGACACGCGGAACGACTCGTAAAACACATCCGTCTCCGTCCGAAATCGCCGAGCGAATGCCGAAGTGATGACGCAGTCAATAACCGTGCCGCGGCACGCTCCCCCACTCTGTTCGCCGCGTAATCCCGCCCCTCGCTGTTCGCCGTGCGGATACTACCCAACTATCGCGTAT
>NW_012130066.1:1422764-1426710 GCF_000143395.1 Atta cephalotes
AAAAAAAATCAACAAACCACAGGATTAATGAGAGAGCAAGTTTGGTAGATTCAAAAAACCTACAAAACTTGCGCTTAATTATCCGCGTTAACTCTTATTAACCCTGTTATTAATTAATTTTTTTGTATTTTAAAGATTGAAATAGCTTGTTTTAATTATATTATTGCTTACTTATTATTAGTACGATCGCGATTAAGTTATCCCACTTTCATTATACGCGATAGGATATATGGTTAGACATCAGCTGCGTTTAGCAGAGAAAGCAGCTTTGCAACTGTTGTAAAATTCTTCTATGTAATTGGTTTATACATTTAAATCCATAAGGAATCAAAAACGAGAACCAATCGTATTGAAGAATTTTATAACAATCGGAAATCTATTTTCTTTGAACGCAGCCATTAATGTATATCCTATATTCGCGGTGTTGTTGCATATTTATGAAGTAATATAGGTAGAAATCTATGGATGAAAGTAGATCCGCGAATAGGCACGAATAAATGAAAATACGGGTAGGTAGGTATACAATAAGTATGGGCAGTAAGTAGGATCTGTACAGGTAGGATGATAAGTGTAGATAGACAGGATAGGAACTAAACATATACACTTGGAAATGAGAGATTAAAAATTGAATAAAATTTTAAATTAATTTTAAGTTTTATTTAATTATCAAAATCCCTATTCCAATTATCGAATATAAAAATAAATCAAATTAATTTCAAATTTTATTAAATTTTCAGCTGAAATTAAATTTTTTTGTAAAATTCTATACACGTATAATTATGCAACGCGTTAATACTGTAACTTTATTGTAAATAAATGTATACATAATAATATTAGGTACGTATATAAAAACTATGTTCAGATGAATGTTATAATCATACTTACTTTTGTAATTTGTAATCATACTTACTTTTGTAATTTGCACAACGATTCCCGGGAAAAAATGTTATATATATGGGCATATTTTATATATAATGATATATAATTGTATATAAAATATGTCAGTTTTTGTATGATTATGTGTAATTTTATATAATTGTATATAAAATTTTTTCCCGGATTACTAATTATACATTTACTGGAATATATATATCCGTATTGAATATCTATTCAATACAAATAACATTTATCTTGTTGTAATAAATCAAATTGTTGTGTAATTGATGTAAATTATGCGAAATCGACGAAATATATAATAGCAACAATTATTTATTGATTTAATAAGTTTCATAAATATTTAAATTCAAAATTATTTTTTTATTTAGATTTTATTTCGTATATCAATTAGTCATTAATAATTTTAAGTAACTTCTTATTAAAAATTTGATGTTTAGAATAATCGTCATTTTTTTCTTCGTATTTAATACAAATTTATTAAATAAGTCATAAAAATTAGAGCTTTGACCGAGGCAATGGTTAAATATTAACTCTTACTTGCTTTTCGACATTTACATTTTTAACATTATAAAATTACGAGTATATTTTAGAAACAATTTATTATATGCAAAGACCTTATATTGCTGTCCCTCATATCGCTGCCCCATATCACGTCAAATAGATGCCAGTGATGTGGTTTGTATCGATGGAAAATCGTAATTGTTTTCATCATTGAGAATTATTCTTTGTCGTTTTTCGTGAAGTTTCATTCGTAAAGTCTTGTTTGGTGTTTCTTCAGAAATTCTTATGCAGAATTGGAATTAATCTCGAGTTTTCTCGTCTGCAATTATTGGTAGTAACAATTTTGTTAATGAGTCAATGATAATTGCTATTACTTTAAAGTCAAGTTATAACATTAATTCAGTGGTATATTTTAGCATATAATTTTCGCTTTCTTTATCTTATTAAATGTTCTCCCACTAGTAATAATAAGCATAGTACATTGTCTTAATAACAATAGAATTTTATAGTGTTATATGATTGTTATGGATATATAATTATTATTTGTTTAAATTCAAATTATTCAGTGAACAAATTTAAGTTTTATACAAATAATTTGATTATAATTTTTCGATGATTGCTCGAACAAAAATATGGTTACGAATGTGTATATTTAATTTTCTAACTTTTATTTTACAATCATTTTTAGATATTGGACCTCCCGCGATTGCAGAATATTTTTATTTTAAGAATTATTATTTTATATGTATATACATTTTTTTAATGATAAAATACATGCAAATATTAAGAGGTTATATTGAATGAATATTGATTTTTATCGATATTTACATAACTTTTTTCAAAATTCTTTGTAGTAACATTGTTATTGTGATTACATGAGTTGAATTTTAAATGTGTGGATACAAAAAATTCAAGATAAGTCGAATGGATACCCTCATATTAACAGGATATTAATAATTGTAATGTTTGAAAAATAAAAAATTGTTAAATTTTATATAATAAATTTTTCAGTATAAATGTTCTTTAAAATCCCGTTGTTATCGGATTCGGCTCATCTCGAACAGTTGGTACTCGAGAAACTTTTGTACCCATACGTATAAAAAATTACAATAATGCATGTATTTTATTATTATTAAATATATTCCTTCGTAACTACTATTGCATAAGGAAATCATTCTATCCGTTTATTTTTAATAAGAGATGATTTTTAGTCACGTGTGGCAGAACATATTTTCTGGCGAATTTTAATATTATATTAAAGATGTGACAAAAATAATTGTAATTGTAACTGACATGCTACTAAAATTATTATTATTGCTAAGTAGTCTGAAAGATTCGGGATTCACAGTCCCCTAACAAGATCACTGGTATTTGACGGATTGTTTAACTTTTCTTTGCAAATGAATCTTGTAAAACTTATGTCGAATCAGAAAAATCAGACATTAAGTTTGCACTTTCCATTATGTAAATTGTTCTTTTTTATATCGGATATTCATATAATCAGCATACTACGAGGCGGAGGGATTTTGATATGAAATTATTGAAATTATATAGTTATCTTGAACGTCATGAAAGTGCTGTTATAAATATATTAATGACTTTTTGTCGCGATATTATTAAATTTTATATTCGCAAATTATTAATAAATACATAATTAATAGTAAATAATTATCGCTAATAGTAAATACGATCTAATTGTTATTAGTATTTCTTCTACGTTTATCAATATATATTCATTGTTATCGTATGTATTTTCGACGTTTTCGTATAATCCCGCATTAAAAATTTGTTAATTCGTTCTTATATTATCATTTTTATTATATTTTGAACAGCATTGATAATTGTATGTTGTATTGTAAATAATTACTATGATTGTAATATCGAATGTGTAAAGAATAATACAATAAAGAATAATATTTAAAAAGTTATTGCAATTTCATTAGCGAAATACAATAAAATAGTTAGACATAAAAACAAAAAAATAAATTAAAGATATACTTATCTCCCAGCAAATGAGAATGAATTAAAATGGATTGAAATTTTTTTCTTATTTTTCATCCGAAAATGCGTATTTTAAATAGCGAATATATTTTTTTTGGATTTAATTGTATTCAACTAGATTCAATTGGATGCAATTGGATTGAGAAACTACATTTCCTATTCAAAATTTTGATTTAAACAGTACAATGCACAGAAAAAGCTAATATTATTTTTAGATTGAAAGGCATAGAGATATGCTCTATGCAATTCCTACAAATGAATAAAAATGCATCCAGGATTGAAAAACATTCATTTTAACATTCGTGAATCAATATTTCTGAAAATCTGAATCTATTTCATTTCAATCCATTCACGTTTGCTGGACTACATAAACGGGCTACTAAATTTATTAGTAGCTTGTTTGTTTTATGGGTGACTATACTTACAAAGAAAAGAGGACCGTCGATAAAATTGGCGGGGATGGTGGAGGGTTTCTATAGCTCGTTTTTGCTAAATTTCCAGCAAATGAGAATGGATTGAAATGAATTGAAATAGATTCAGATTTTCA
>NW_012130066.1:1426730-1439309 GCF_000143395.1 Atta cephalotes
TACATAAACGGGCTACTAAATTTATTAGTAGCTTGTTTGTTTTATGGGTGACTATACTTACAAAGAAAAGAGGACCGTCGATAAAATTGGCGGGGATGGTGGAGGGTTTCTATAGCTCGTTTTTGCTAAATTTCCAGCAAATGAGAATGGATTGAAATGAATTGAAATAGATTCAGATTTTCAGAAATATTGATTCACGAATGTTAAAATGAATGCTTTTCAATCTTGAATGCATTTTTATTCATTTATGGGAATTGCATGGAGCATATCTCTATGCCTTTCAATCTAAAAATAATATTAGCTTTTTCTGTGCTATGTAATAACACAATTGAGAATACTGTTCAATTCAAAGTTTTAGATAGGAAATACAGTTTTTCAATCCAATTGCATCTAATTGAATCCAATTAAAAGTAAAAAAAGTATTTGCTATTTAAAATACGCATTACGGATAGAAAAAAATTTTCAATCTATTTTAATCTATTCTCGTTTGCTGGGTTATTCTGTTCTTTTCTGATTTTTAAAACTAGAAAAATGGACATTAATGTCCATTTCCACTAATGTAGATTAATTTTAATCTTGGTTTAACTTACTCTTTCTTCTTTTCTAATTCTCTTTAGAACTAGAAAAAGACGAAGAGTATTGAAACCGAGATTAAAATTAATCTACATTGATGAAAATGATTGATTGGTGAAAATGGGCATAAGTGAAATAAACATCACGCGCATGTAAGATGAATATTTCTGATCCATTGTTTGTGAATGTAGCACGATTATACGAACTAAGCGATTTCGGCTGGAAACACTAACATGCACTGGTGCATATCAAGACCATTGTACACTGTTAATACTTATCATCACGGCAGTGTATGTTTCGTCAGGCGAACACGAGATTCACGAAATGTGAATTTTATTATCGATCTATAATACTGGTCGCGTGCGGTATCATGGTCGCAGGCGTCCAATATTTGAAGAACAGTTTTGCCATTTTCGAGAAATGTACCCGGTTTGAGGTGACCGATTTTTACTAAAAAGTTCTCAGAGGGAGAAAGTGACAAATTGTCATCACGTGATTGCATCACGTTCAATCAGGACGTCACAGAGTGATCAGTTTTCTCCAATTTCTTCTATGCCTTTGAAACTTTGATGCCATACCCAATCAAAGGAGTTCATGATGCAGTTTGCCACTCTCTCTTTGTGAGGCTCTCTAATTTTCACTTTCTTCTTTGTGCTTTTTAGGAAATGGACACGTTTATATCGATGGCTTCCTTTTCGAGTAGTATGAGTAAATATAATATAAATACATAATAAAAACATAAATATTAAATATTATAATATTAGGTGTAGTAGTAAAAAGAAATTCATTATTTTTCCATTTAATTTCATGAATTTCAAAAATAATGGATTTCTTTTTACTATTAATATCTAATATTATAATATTAAATATTACTATAGTTTTAATTTAACCTGCAAAACTTACTGTTTCATCGGACATTTTTCGCACGATTTCATCAATGTAATTTTATATTTTCGCTCTCTCTTTTTATATTCTGTCAATATTAATTCGTCATCGTCACTTGACGATGTCAAAAATTCCATGAGTACACATAAATCACTCATAAAATTAAAATTGACGCTACAAGTTGCTTATCAATTTTCAGATAAAGGCTACAATCCACTTGGTGTTACTAATATTTCGAAGCATTTTTTGATTGGTCATGTAAATGTCTTTCTTCCAATTGATCAAGTAAAAGTTTTGAAGCGTTTGTAGCATCAAGTAAACCACTTCCGAAATCAGACATTAGTGACAAAATTAATATCATGTGATCACCATGCTGCTTTTCAGCGTCTCATGAAAGCACTAAGCCCAACAATTACACCAACTGGCTCCAATAAATTTGTCGGAGCCACTTGTGTACACTTGTGCGGTATATCAAGTCCAAGCGAACATGCGACACTGGCGAGGAATTACACCATTCAACCAGTCGAACATACCAGTTGCACCGACACCCGAAATGTGCAATTGATGCATCCCAGCCGAAATCACTATGAATGCAAAAACGAAATGAAAATTATCAAATACATGTTTTATTAACAGAACAATAATATATATTGAGGATTGTACGATTTAATCTGTTTTTAATACATTTTTACGGTAATTGTATGACAGTTTTATGTGCACTAGTGCATCCCAGCCGAAATCGCTATTTCATTGTACAACGGTCTTTATATGCACCAATGCACACTAATGCATCTTAGCCGAAATCGCTATTTGATATATACTATAATAATTATGTTTGATAAAAATGATCTGAAAATTTGCATATAGAAATATAACTTTATAATTTTCTAAGATATTATAAGATAAATATTATAAGAAAATTCATTAAATTAACTCTTGTTTGAATTTTCAATTTTGTTTTATTAAAATTCAACAATTTTTATTTACATATATAGAAGATGCAAAATTAAAATTTTTTCATTCAAGGACCCATTAAATTAGTCCTCCTATGGATAGTCGGCACGCTTCTATCCTGAGGATTTAGTACAGAGACAAACCATATCTACTTTCGATAATACAATTTTATCGATAGTATCAGAAAATGTATGAATGTCACGTAATTTCCAAAATGAAAATAGATGTACTGGCAGTAGTGTACAGATTTCGACGATAATAGACATGGCCTCTCTCAAGTTTTTTTCTGCTATAAGTAATATCACCGACGAGATTCTATTAAAAAACTATGGCGGAAGCAATTGTCAATCCCATCCATCATGATTAATTAAAGATCGACATCCTTACGGGAGTTCGCGTTCCTTGTGAATATTGAAGTGATTAAGAGTTAAAAACTGATAATATTGTACTAATTTTATAATTTATTAGTTTAGTAAACATATTTACGCATTTAGAACACTCAATAATACTCGATTTTTCTTTAAAATTGATTTGTGATTTCAGTCTTATCATCAAAGTTTGATTATCAACAGAGATGATAACTGCAGAGATTGTAATTTTTCTGCAACGTATAGGATATTATAGCTTTAAAAGTATACATATTTATTTACAGAACATTTACGTAAGAAAAATCATAAATTTAATAATGTATGAGCCAAATATTTATGTTAATAATGGCAAATTTATATCAATGTATATCGATAATGTCAGCGTTCTTCAATTACCTACAAATCCCTTTTTATATCGAAAATTTGGATTGATAGTCTTTAATAGTATTTATTTTATTTCGTCGGTAATAGTATTAATTACACACTTATTCTTAAATTTTGATCAAATTCTTATATAATATAAAAAGAATTTTTTTAAGAATTACAATATAGAAGTCTTAGATCGATATTTATAATCGGTTCTTATTTCAAGACTGTCGTAAGTAATATCTTAAGACATTAATGCAGCTCTCTTATTGATTCATGACACCTCAAAATAGAACTTAAGACGATCTTGAATATAAGAACTGACTATGAATACCGATCTTAGGCTTCTGTCTTTTCTCATGTTCAATTTCCTTTAAGCAAATCGAATAAAAATATAAAGCTTCATAAAAATATAAAGTCTTCGATTTGACGAAAATTAAATAACGCGCGTGAGAATCGAGAATAATCGATTGTCCCATCGTGCCTCGCGCGAGCGATTTCACGATGATAACTGCGCATCTTCTCCTCGAGAATTAAGAATGTCGAACGCGTCTAAAATCACTTTCGGTTTATGTTGCATGACATCCGTCGGAATAATAGGCTACGTGCATTACAAGCAGTCTTACGACAGGTAGATACCGTGTTGAAAGACGTTTTACCGTCCTCATAACTAACATTAGATTGCAAAAACATTTCAGGCAGCAGCTGCACTTGGGTGTGATACGCGATATCGAACGACAAGAGCGCCGAAAGGCAGAAAATGTCTACATTCTGCAGCAGCAAACCGAGTTAGCCAAGGAACTACGCAGGCAGGAGCTACTACGAGAGAACGATACGTGACGATTAATGCGCGTTAATTGTTAGTCTGTTATTCGAGCATTTTCATAAGGAATAAAAGAGCCGTGTGTAAAATATTTCGTTCGGTCATTTCACTCCATTTTGTATGCGCGTCGAGTATTCGTTGAAGCGTCTTTCCTTCGGAAAACACTTGAGTAAATTTACAGCTTTCTCACGCGAGCGTTATGGCAACTGACGAAGCAACGGATCAATCGGGTAAGTTTGATGCTTTGCTCCATAAAACGAAATGCATAAAAATACTTGTCATTTTGAAGTGCTTTTGTCTCTATACTGTTGCTACGTATATATATTGGGGTTATATCATATAATCATCTAACACAAATTGAATATTATTAATGTTGCCTTCTCGTTCCTTCTTTAAATGACTTTAATTGTTATTTTGTACATAGTTTTTTAACATTCATCATTATAATTATATATGCTTTTTCGAGGAAAAAAAAGTCAATATTGTATCTAAATCATTGTATTCATATTCGTTCTTATTTTAAGACTTAATATTTGAACTATAAGAATCGACTATGAATACTAGCTTGTTATTGCAAAATTTTATATGTATAGAATGTTGAATTACACTTTATATGCTGTTTTATCTATTTGTTGAGCTTTTATTTTATGTAACAAAATAGAATAAGATATTTAAATTGATTATACGCAGTTTTATTCTTATATTTAAAATAGTACAAATTAATCTTTATGCTTTTATATTTACTAACTTTATTAATTGAATTTGAAACTAGATAGATTACATATATATTTATATATATATATATATATAAAAAATGTTTTTTAATATTATAATAAAAGTATTTCAATTGCAAAGAAAATAAAAATAGTTGACTCTTGTTTTATAGACTTGTCTTGCATAGAGGAGAGTCTCATGAGTCTAGAGAAATTGGACAGAGCATCTCCTGATTTATGGCCTGAGCAGAGTGAGTAAATTTTTTAAGGATTATTTATGAGTCATGTATACACAATACATCATATATGTAGCGAGCAATGAAGTTCCAGGTGTACATGAGTTTGTTGCTCAAAATTCACCGCAGACAGAACCATGTTTTTGGGCTGCGATGTCGCAGGATGACATAAGCCATGTGCATCGTGAGTTGATATGCTGCATAACATATAATTCTTCATCTCATTGCTAAATACCGTAAAATATTTTCTTGCAGAACTGGGTAATTTGTCAATGACCGGGCTTATCTCGGAAGTGAAAAGACTGCACGATTTAGCTTATCAACTGGGTCTAGAAGAGGCTAAGGAAATGACACGCGGCAAATATTTGAATATATTTAAACATAAATAATCAATTTTAGATTTGCAAAAAATAAAACTCATGAAAATGCAATACCACAATCGGCATTCTTAAGAAACGTTTCAAGACGTTTTTTATATTTTTCTAACTTTAAGAATTTTCTAAAATCCACTTTGTATATCTCTGTACATTTACAAATGCAGATGGAAAAATGGTGCTTGAGTCACAACTAGACCCAAATGATAGGATTCCAACCTGATTAAAAAATAAAAAATGAAAAACATAAATATGTGAACTACATTTGTAGTATATGTAAATATTTATGTTGATAACATACCAAGAAATACATGTCCGCATATTTGTATAACAGAGGACTACCGCTGTAACTTGAGCAAGGTTCACAGTTTCCTTTGGCGCATAATTCTACAGATAGAGCTTGGCTTATATAGTCCGAGCACTGCTGCTTAGGTACGAGTTCTAGTTGTAATGACTGTTGCGTCAATGGTTGCGCTGGATCACAGGGTTACAGCACTTGAACGTTACATAAACACAGCTTACAGTTTATGCTTTATGATAGTTTGTTCTATTAATACCTTTTTGACCTAACAATTTTCCCCAGCCGACAACAGTGCATGTACTTCCTAGGCTGACGTATCTGTCTTCCGGTATAAAGCAGATTGGTTGAGCTGTGGCTGAAGAAGACCGGATTGCTATTTTCTCCCATATTGAAGCTGTGATCATCACAGTATCTTCGACTGTATATTTAAGAACTGTACATACCTGTAAATTCGATAGCCTTCTTCAAGCGAAGTAAGGCAACGTTGTTGGAATAACTTGCGGCGTTGTAGCCCGGATGTTTTACTACATACGATATGTCGTGGCTACTGGTTTTGTGTCCGCAAAACAAATTATTACAATCTGGATTCGACTCTGTATTATATTCACCAATAAGCACAGAGCATCTAAAGATAAATAAGGATTATTATAATTACTGCATGCTACAATTTAATGCTACGATCGAAAATATGAGTAACGATCATTCGTTATATTTTATTTTCGACTGCTATATACGTACAATTTGTATCTGTCCGATTTCGCGAGTGCGCATGTAGCTGTAGTCAATACAGTACGCTCATTAACAATCACGCCATTGCACGAATATTTGATCTCACCCGTTAATGTATCTAAAAGCGAATTTTTGCTAACAGTCTAAAAACGCATGTCTTATATAATAAAAGAAATATAGTTAACTTTCTCTCTTTCTCTCCTTCGAACAAAATTGTATATAAGTTTTGCTGTGTACATGATGTCACAGAAATTCTTTGTCTTGCATTTTCATCGATAAATTTGGAATCAGTACTTTTAATATCATCAATGAAAAATTGATGATTTTTTACAGCTGTGTTACACTTTAGAGATAATTAGCAGTTCTGGGACATTCTGTATAATACAAGTATTTCCGTATACATGCAAAGTACTTGCTTATGAAACCGATTCTTGCGACAAAAGGATATGATCCTAAAATGTTTACGTTACTCCGAACAATACTTCTTCCACACTGAAAATTTGAAGATAGTTGCGTCGTGGATACATCCAGATTTCTATCTGGATATACTGGCCGTTCGATGTAACTATTAACGCTGCAGCAAATTTTTACATGTGTTCGATCGTACCCGCATACCGCTTGTCGTAATCTGCGCTTAAAAAAATCGACGTGTGTAAATATGTACTCGTCCCTTCGATATAAAAAGACAATAATCACGTTACCTGTGAGAGGAAAGCGCGTTTCGATCCATTAGGGATACAACCCCCGGGCAGTACTCGATGAACACGCATTTTTGATCACTAGGACAAGAAAGAGAATTATTTTGGCATACGGTATCGTACTGATACCAAGGATTGTCGCACAACTCCGAAGTTACGATTGGCAGTAAAAGCAGTAGCAACAGGCAGCACATTTTCTGGATATAAATGCAAACGAGATGGTCACACGACGAGAATAAAAGTTCCGTATAAGTGGTTATCTCGACGTTGTCAGTTGACTTCGAATAGCGAAATCTAATAAAACGACTCTTTTCATAAAAGGAATATAGCAGCTTGTCGACTTTTTAAAGAGATTATCGTTCTCTCTCAGATTCTTTTTCTGAAAATCGTGTCTATATGTAAGTTGTGTCTATATATAAATCATTTTCTATATTGAAGAAACGCGACGGATTAGATCTCGTCAGTTTCGTATTCGCGACTAACATCGTCTGTACCGGATGATGAACTGATTTCGTTGCATCGCGTACCTGTATACGACAATTTCGTTTCTCTGGGTTACCTTGACTAGAGCATTATTCGCATATCCGGCGGAACTATGATAATCACGCGAAAAAGCAAACGTATTATGTGATTAACTGCGTTACCTAGATTTCTTGAGAAGGCAATAGAGGGTTGATGTAATTATTTTTATATTAAAGTAAATTTAAATTACCTAATTAAAACGAGATACTTAAATTTTTTTGTTTAAACGCTGCGATGAATCCACACACACACACACACACACACACACACACACACACATCGTAGCAATATTATTATTTAATAGGTTTGAATTAAAAAAAATATGTGTTTATATTTCTACTTTTAATGAAAAAATGAAGAATGAATTTTGAAAGATATTTACATCTTTTTATTAGATATTGCTTAATTACATGGCCCACTTTGTATATAAAATTTAATATTCATACAACATATAACTGTAAATAAAATCATAGAAGCAAAATAATAAGTTATTAAGTACTTAGTATTTGTATAAAAACTGATTTGTTCGAATATATAATGTGCACTATGAATTAATGTGCATTAATAAACTTTAGTTTGTACGTTTTTTCAATTCTCGCATTACGGGGAATAGGAAAGATTTTAACAATGCGAATTTCGTCTTTCGTTCCATTCAATCGCGGTTTCGATGATACCGGACGATCGAACGAAATCGACAGCAACGATATTGGCTGTGCTTTGCCATTTGCTGTTGTACCAATTTGTAACGTTGATATTAACATTTTCCGCCATTTGGCGGATACTTCCAAGCCGATTTAAAATTATATCCCACGTATTGGGCGTTAGTTCTGCCATCGCCGATCTTGGTATTGATTTAGATTGTCTGAAACGAGAATCGCCAGATTGACGAAATTAAAATTTGCGCAGGGCATGTATTTAAAATACTTTTATTTAAAAAACAATATTTGTAAAACAATTGTATTTTATATTTTAAAGGAGCACGTGAAAATAAGTTTGTATTTTGTATTTCATGAGAGTATATAAAAGTTTTATATTTTGCATTTTAAATATTAAGATTGATGACAATCAATCTTATTATTATAAAATACAAAAAACTTTCAATCTTTCAATTTTAAATACAAAATACGTAATACTTTTATGTGCTTCGTGGAAATACACTTGTATTGCAAATACTGTGTTTTAAATAAAAGTATTTTAAAAACATGCCCAGCTCTAAATTTAGATTATATCTCTTCATGCTGTACAGAGATAAAGAGCAAAATTAAAGATCTTTTTTACATACCCAGCTAACAATTAAGATTATTAAAAACTTAATAGGTTCAGCCTAGGTTATTAAGACTTAGATTCTAGATGAAGTGTAAGTGTACTAAGATATCCGTCTGTCATATACTTGATTTGAAACAATACCTCTCAAGTAGCGAAAATATTTATAAAATCAAAAATAGATCTAGTTAAATAAGAGAAATCCTATATTTAAGTCGGATCTTATTGCTGAAATATTTCTATGTGACTTTATATACATATCTCATTCTACAAACCTCGTGCCGAAATTTTTTTCGGTCTTGAAACGCAGTTATGAATAGAATCAGAGTAGTAATATTACTTTTTAAATTGACAAATATTTTAACAATTTTTGATGCTAATAAGAATCTTTATAAAATATTCACACATCTTTATAAAAATATTAATATGTTGTTAATGACTAATGAGAATCTTAAATCTGCGAGTAATTTATTGCGAAAAACATTGCTTCACTCGAGATTATCAAAAATAGATATGATGAAAAGAATGGTCTTAGATAGTTTAGGACTATTTAGTATTTGGTTTTATAAGATTCACATACCCAAGACTTTCCGTTTCGATGCGATTCAAATGGTTGAACAAGTCTTCGATAGTCCTAACATTTCCCCATTGATGTGTCACACAAGGCCATATACTTTCATAGCGATTGACGATTCGTCTCTCATCATAACCAATAATAAGTTTTTTCCCGGATGACCAGATCGTATTTAGCGTACTGGCCCATCCATAACTCTTCGGCAAGTAGTACCCAGCAAATTGTTCTTCGAGGAATGCAACGAAGTCATGATGTACCGCCAGATTTTTTCCGAAGCCTAACAACACCATCAGCATATTTTCACATAAATAATAAAATTATTTATGTGAAATATATTTATAGATATAATTTATATAATTTACATAAGTGCTAGCTACGACTTGCATAATCTTGCTGTTGTTATTATTATTAATTGAGTAGAGTTGATAAATCACATCATGATGTAATGTTAGCCTTGTGTTTTGTTCTCTATATTTCATTTATTCATAATCCGTTGTACTCGTTTCGATTCAATACGAAACAAAAAAGATTTTAGATAGGATTAGTTCCGATAATGATAATTAGATCAGATGATAAGGTATTTTAGAATCTGATGAATCTTTTTTGAATATATGACGAATGGCTTTTATAATTTAATTCACTAATTCCCAAAATCCATGAATTTTTGTTTTTTGTTTATTATATAAAATTTTACACTAAATTAATAATCTTTTGAATCAATGGCATTTTTAATGTAAGAGTATTGCGAATGAATTCAACAACGGCATTCTAGCATAACAGTATTTCAAATGTATTTTAAAAGCACGTATATTTTAAAGAGCATAGAAAAGAATGTTGCATTCATAGTTGTATTATTTTTGCCTGAATAAGAGTTGTTGGCCGTTTGTTTTAAAATATATTACCAACTGGAAATTCCTGGATGTCGAATATTACGATTTCGTTCGTCTTGTCGAGGAAGGTCTTCACCTGATTTATGATGGCCTGCATAGGAACAATACTGAATATTCCATGATTCACCCACCATACTATATTAGTATGGGGGTAATGTCCGACTCTGATGTCGAGATATCTAACTCCGTAGATCAATTGCGCGAGCACGTCTACATCCTGCAGTTTAATTATCCTAACGATTACCAGCAACGGTTATTCCATATTTAATTCTTATTTGACTTTAATGCGTAAGCTCTCTTTAATGTCGCTCGAATATTTCCGCCAATTAATCTTGATTTACAATATTCCTTGCTTCCTGTTTCTTTTTACTTTTTGCCTCTTATCCTGTTTCTTTGTTTCTTATTGCTCGAGATAAAAGTTAATTTCGGAAGAGACAAGCAATATTTGTCGATAAAACGGTTATAAAGAGGGAAAAAACAAACAATAAAAAGCAAGAAATAGAAAGCAAAGAGCATATTGTAGATTAAACTTTATTCGAGCGTAACAAGCGTTTTGTTTGAATCAAAAAGAAGTCCCGAATCAATTTTGCAATCTATTTGAATTCAATCTATTTAAATTGAAAGGAAATCTCGAATCAATTGAAAAACTGATGTAGAAACAGAGATTTTGTAGTCATGCGACTTCTGATTCGGAATCAATATTGACGCAACGAGATAAACTTGTAGATTATTTGATTTACGCAAATAAAGCAATTGTTTAGTTTTATTATTAATTTAGAATTTACCTGCGTTATCACATATCTCTCGACGAAATTCTCAGAGTTCGCTTCTACGTATATCTCGTAAGACGCAGAATCGTGAGTACCGGGTAAGAATACCCTGCTCATCGGCAGTGATCCTAAGATAGCCCTCCTCTCTGACATCCAGTGAGGCTGTGTTTGCAGACAGTTTGTCATTCTTACCGTGTCATTTCTCAGCCAAGCAACATGGTACTCTATTAAAGCGAAATTCTGTGTTAAGCTCGGATATATGTAAACCATCAAAATATATGATAAGAAGAAAATAATAGAAATATAACAGCCTTTAGACTGTTTCTCGAAGTATAAAAAAGTTTCTCGAATTATAAAAAATAATTTAGTTCTTGCAATAAATTCAGATGGACAAATATTTTTTGTGCATTATAATAAATATAAATATATGAAAAGATTTTTATAATTTGAAAATTATATTCGAGACTCGCTGTATATAATATATTTGTCTGAAAATATTTACAAAAACATCTTTTTGTACCTATTATTATTTATTATTTACTATTTGCATGTATAGGTTAGGAAGAATTACGTTGTAAAAGTAAGTAGTTATTAATTCTAAAAAATAATTTGTTAGATACTATTCTTAGTGTTCAAAAAATAATACCCAATTTTTTTCACCTCTATAAATAACTTTATCCATATCTCCCAGATTACAATAGAGATATCTTCTGGATAAAATATATCCGCAACTTATCTAGAAGTGAAGAAATTGGGCATAAGTCAATAACAAATTATTTTTTAATGTTAAGACGTGACTAATTAATAATATAAAAAAATTTATATTTCTAAAAGAAATTTTGTTGAAATATTGATGAAAACAATAATTTTGATGTTTAATTTACAAACCTACAAAGAAAAAAACTTTAAAAGGATTCTATAAATATACAAAGTTCATAAGATTCAGTTTCATTAAATTCATACTTTTTTCATGAATTTTATGATAAATTTTGATTTTATCAATTTATATCTATTTATGAATCAAATTTGTTTTTAACAGATAAAAATCTATCACATCTGGATAAGAATATAAACTCTATAAATTTTTATTTTAAATAAGTTCGATCATCAACATCATAAAAATGATTTTTCTAGTAGTATGAAGCCTACGAATACACGGGAAAATAGATTCCAAATGTACAAAGTATAAACAAAAAGAAAAAATTTTTTCATGCATGAATATATATAAATATGTATAAACATACATAAACATATATATAATTATAAAACATGTTCATACATTTTTCTTTTCAATTTTGTTTTTTTCAGTATAATAAAGATAATAATGAGAAAACATAAAAAATAATTAAAGGGACAATTTTCGTATTGTTTGTTTTAGAAAAAAATCAAGTTTGGAGAAATACAAAAAAATTGCTCGTACATAATTATGTTATAACATATTTGATTTGATTAATAATCTATATCGAAATTATGTAATTGCGATGTGTGTGTGTGTGTGTGTGTGTGTTGTGTGTGTGTGTGTGTGTGTGTGTGTGTGTGT
>NW_012130066.1:1441789-1457780 GCF_000143395.1 Atta cephalotes
TTATTATATATATATATATATATATATAAGAAAGCAGTTTTCTATCACACGAAAGTTCAAGTAAACTTGCACAAATAGCTTCTTCGACGAATTTACTTCACGAGTCCTTACGATGTCGTTTTTACAGTCGCTACGTTCACAAGGTTACTAGTTACTAAGGAAAAATCATCGGCATTTATAATGATCATTGACTGTTTATCTCTTTATCCTGTTATCTAATCATTATGCATTACGAAAGTTATTTTTTTTTGTTTTTTATGTCGACATATCTCATATATGTTGCTTTTAGGGAAAAGTTTCCAACTTTGCCCCCGTTTCGTAAATTTATTTAACATATTACATTTCTTGTCTGACAAGAAATGTCTGACAAGAAATGTGGTATGTTAAATAAATTTACGAAACGGGGGCAAAGTTGAAAACTTTTCTCCAAAAGCGACATACATGAGATATGTCGACATAAAAGACAGAAAAAAGTAACTTTCGTAATGAAGGTAATTAACTAAACGAATAATGATGAAATTCTCTTAAAATTTCTGTTTAAGAATTTTTAAATAATTATCTTCGCGAGTTGAAGAAATCAAAACAAAGAAATAAAATAAAGAAATTTAGGACGTCCCTCTTGGTCATCTTTTAATCTGAGAATCTGCCTATGCAACATGATTGATCTCGATTAAGATCGCTGAATTTCGAGGGGGAGAGATGGAAGGAGCCCCTTCCTTTCAGGAAATTAACGCGACGATATTTCCACGTGCTGCTAACACCAAGTCGACGTTGACTGGCGAGAGGTGGAAGGCAGAAGGGTGGCGGGAGAAAAAGGAGAAGGGGGACAGAAGATATCTTACCATGAATTTACCGCGAAGAAATCGGCTCGGCTTGACTTCGCGGTTGAATTCTCGATCATCCGTTCTTCTTGTTCTCTTAGCATCGGAGTAATGTGTAGTTGTTTTCGTAATAATCGACGGACGCACAAAAAATAAAGCTGACTCACAATGTTACCGCGCCGATGCGTGAAACTATGCAGCGTGATTCGATATCACGCGAACTTCAACGACGGAGGCGACGGCGGCGGCGGTGGCGGCGGCGGCGACGATGACGATGGAGGCGGCGACGGCGGTAGCAATAGCAGCTCTCCACCACAAGCATGGCTTTTGCATACGTGACACGGCAAAAATGTTTCTTTCTCGGAAGAGACAGCAGGATGTTGCAAGCGGGGTGAACATTGTAGCGGTGATATAATTAAAGGCCGCTAACAGAGAATAAAAGAAAGAAAAGAAGAAAGAAAGGGAGGAAGGAACAGAGCCCCCATCGAAGGGTAGCCGCTGGTATCAAAGGTTCTCTTGAAAAGAAGAAATGTTAGGAAGGCACGCGAAAAGAAGAAAATAAAAAATTAAAAAAAAGAAAAAAAAGAGAATGAGAACCTGCAGAAGGGAAAAAAGCAAGGAAGAGCGAAAAGAAAAGATTAAGAAAGGCAAGGAGAAAACGAACTTGCTGTCTACTTATATATATTTATTTGCGACATGAGCTGCAATCTTTATATTATTCTTCTTTCTATAGCGAACATATACTTATGCTTATTAAAGTACATTGAGAACTCAGCTGAGTTATACTCTAAGAAAATAAATTTTTATGACATTTTTACTTTTATTTTGTATCTTCTTTTTACTTTATCTTCGTTTTCTCTTTTCGAATTAATACTGTACGAATTAATAAAATTTCTTTAAAATATTATGTAAGAAGTAACTTAATCTTCTAAAGTAAAGCTTCATTAACTCATAAACTAAAATTACGAATTTTGATAAAAAAAAAGAAAATTACTAGGACATTTTCTTAATTTTTAAATAGTAAAATAATTTGCAATTTTATGTTTTCCAATCTTATTTTTTTACATTATGGTACTATTTATATAGATTAATTATATTTATGTTGTATTTAAATATTGCAATATTTTATACAGTTAAACACTTTAGAATTTTTTTAAGACTGTAATGGGTCTCAAGAACTCATATGTTTCTTTAACATCACAAAAAATGTGTTCGTATTACAATAAATTAATACGCAATACGTTTTCTCCTAAGACATAGGTAATGTCAATTGTCGTTTCATTGCATCCAGAGTATTATCAGTTTATAGTATAATAATAGCTCGCGATACACGATTATACATAAGTGCTTTTTCATCGAGTAAGTCGCCGGTTATGCGAAAGCCGTTAAGCAAAAAGTGTTAAACAGACCTTGAAACATATTCCAATCGTAAATTTAACGCTAATGAGAATACAAAAGTCTACTACGTCTTCTATACTCGTAAATTATCTTCAAATTACTTAATTCATGGGCTAAAGTTTTTAATAACAAATTTTAATCTTTTAATAACAAATTTCTTGTCTAATCTCTTTTTAGGGAAGAGATCAATATTTACTATATTGCCTTTTTTTGCATAATATATTTTTGTAGCATTTTCGTTCACGTATCTAATTAAAATTTTTTAAAAGTAAACCATTCGCTTTTAACCGAAAATTTTTTAATTATTCTCGAAATTCTTTAGTTCACGAAAATCTCACTTTTTTCGTTCATAACTCCGTTCATAACTTTAATACATAAATCGTCGCAAATTCGCTAAAAAAATAATTATAAATTAGAGAAGTCATCACTAAATCCTGATCGGCATATTATATAGGAAGTGGTGACACATTTTAAAAGATGATTGCATAAATATTATATTCTACAATTGATTGAAGGAGAAATTAGAAACGCTTCCTAAAGTACTTAATCAAGATTAATGCGAAAGAAAACGAAAGTGAAAGCGAAGAACAAATAATACACTTGTAAATCCGCAAATTCTCAATATCACTACAAATTCTCAATTTTTTGAACAATAATATGCGTTTATTCGTTTTATTCCTCTTGGTTCTCGAAAATATTAAAAAAAAACATGGAATTAGCATCTCCAAACATTTGTAGGATGCAAATAATTGAATTAAATATGCATAAACTAGAATTTTTTACTATTTACATTTAATACTAAAGAGTAGTGCATTTTCATATATGAATTCTCGAAGCAGGTGTTAGCATAGTCATTTCGCACTCCTTCACTCACAATCTTCAATCTTTTATAAAACCCGACGTATACATGGAACGCATAAGAGGGTCGAGATCAAATCCGGGACCTGTCGACTACTACTCGACCGCTTTCACACGGAGGCACGCGTCATCTTCACAATACAAAGTAGTATTATATTTAACATACGTGACGTGGTAACGAGAAGTTCGATGAATATCATGAGAAAGTAAATATTTCTTAATTAATATACAAATAATCTTTATAGTCCTTCAAAATAATTCTCTCTACAGACATTACACTTCTGACAATGTTCGTTCTAACAATGACAGCTTGCGGAAACTCTGACAACAAAAACTTAAGGCGATAAGATGACTTTTCGTAAAATTTCTATAAGCTATACAAACATTGTCAGAGAAGTGTACTGTCTATAAAGGGGATTATTTTGAAGGACAATAAAAGCCATTTGTATATTGATTAAATGATTATATTAAAATATGTCTGAATATCATAACGCAGAGAATTATAATGCAAATATAATGCAAAATAATACGAGAAGTTTTTTTGCAGTTATTCATGTACCACTAGCAAAAAAATGAATCAGTTACGTACCTGCTAATCGGCTTCGTTAAAGATCACTATAAAGTTGACACTAGTGAAACATAGATAACCTTCGTTACAGAAAATTTTCGCACGCGCGTTTGTTAGCTATATATAGAAAATAATCCCAACTCTTTCATCAGCAACTGTTAGTCTCCGGTGTGAACACGCACGTTGAAAATGAAAGCGGAAACAGGGACGTACGGTGTACAATACATAGCGTTTGCTCCGCTTGTATATTGCGCTTACGTAAAAGAATTGCTGCGCAGAGAGAGAGCGTTATTCATTTCCGCTACCGCGATCATTGTCGGATGATTGTCGTACAGTAAAAAACATTGCAGGATTATCACGAAACATAGCTGTGCCACTTGCAAATAGAAAAATATAAAATTCTATGCAAGTTTTATATATATAGAAAATTATATATAATAGAAAAGAGAATTAATGATAGGAATACATGTAATTTCTTTGCCAAACGTGAATATCACATGGAACAGTTAAATTATTCAATAACATTGAAAAGTTTTGTTTTTTTGACTTGTGGAGAAGGTGCTCCGATTCACTTTAATTTATAAGTATGTGCAAATTATTATGTACGTGGAACATATAGGGACCCTGAGAATAATTTTAAAAAATAGTATTGGGAGTACAAATTAGTTCGGTCCGTTTTTTTGTGCATTTATTTCAAAACAAAATGAATGAACAGATCAATTAAAGTATTTTCCATCGCTGCCTACTACTTTTCCCATCTCTCAGGCAATTTTCAAATTCTATCTCGAAAAAAATGACTCGTCTTTGGAGGCGATCTAATTTTGGAGCCAATTTTCGATTTCTGCGAAAGAAGCCGGTGACTTGCTGCATCCTTCGGAACAACCAGTAATCAGAAGGAGCAATGTCCGGAGAATACGGCGGGTGCGGTAAAATACTCCATTTGAGCGTTTCCAAATATTTTTTTACGACTTTAGCGACATGAGGCCGAGCGTTGTCATCAAGAAGAATAACTTTATCATGTCTTTGCTCGTATTCCGACCGTTTTTCTCGCAATGCGCGGCTCAAACGAATCAATTGTAGCCGATACCGATCGCCCATAATAGAATCGCCAGATTTCAGCAGCTCATAGTAAACAAGACCCTTTTGGTCCCACCAGATACAGAACATGATCTTCGAACCATGAATGTTCGACCGTGGTGTTGATGTTGAGGTCGATAGCAACGATTGATCGGACTTAACGTAGTATTTTTTCTTTTTGGGGTTGTCGTAGAATATCTACTTCTCATCTCCAGTCACAATCTGATGCAAAAAACTTTTTCTCTGTTGTCTTTGAATCAGTTGTTCGCAAGTGAAAAGCTTTTCAACGTCTCTCGGTTTCAGTTCATAAGGCACCCAATTTCCTTGTTTTTGAATCATTCCCATGGCTCTCACTCATACAGAAACGGTTTCAGTTACCCCCAATGATTCTGCAAGCTCCTCTTGAATTTGACTCTGATCTTCTTCGAATAATGTCTCTAATTCTTTGTCTTCGAAAATTTTTTTGACTGTCCAGAGCGAGGCTTGTCCTCACTGAAATCTTCATCCTTGAAACGTCGAAACCATTCCCTACATGATTTATCAGTTGGAGCAGTATCACCATAAACTTCAACAAGCACTCGATGAGCTTGAGCCGCACTTTTCTTCCAATTAAAGCAGAAAATCAAAACCTCCCGCAAATGCTTGATTAACACAAAATTCAACATTTCAAACACAGTAAAAATCAAGGTTTTTGTATGAAACTCAAAGCGATATAAATTGAATATTAACAGACGTTTAACTTCTCTGAAACCGCCAAAATCAACTGTCACTGTGAACCATTCACAACAGCTGGAGCTATCTTTAGGGAAACGGATCGAACTAATTTGTACTCCCAATATATTCTAAAAAAATCTTCAATTCATATCTATCATGCATTCATATCTATAAACAAGATTTAGAAACAATGAATTCTGTCAATATTTTATTTATATTTTCCAAATATAAATAAGTCTACCATATAAAGTGAAGCTATATAATCTTGAAAAATTCTTTGAAAAAATAAAAATAATATAACAAGAAACTTTAATAAATTCTAAGGATTCATATGTTCTTTTATGTAGTATGAAAAAAATTGAGTTCCTGTTACGGAAAATGATTGTTTCTTGAAGACGCAATATGTCTATCATATCGTTGACAAGTATTGATGTTGTTATTAGTTTTATGGAGGGATGTGGAAGGTGAGAAGATCTAAAGGAAAGAAACGCAATTGTGACATTCTTCGGGTTTTTCTCATCTCCTTTATTTTACAAAACTGAAAAAAAGAAAACTTCTGCGAGAGTAACAAACTTTTGGCTTATGTGACTAGTTGTAATACTTAGCGGCAATACTAAATTAGTGCAGTGTAAGTATGTACATTTATGTTTACAGTATTCGACTGCGGGAAATCACGCAGGCTCAGTTTACAGAGCGATTACAGCTTCGACGATAATTTTTACCCTAATACAAGACTTCGTTACGAAGTTACGTGATAAAGAAGAAACGTCAATTTTTTTTTAATCTTTCATTTGCACGGAGAGCGTCAAGCGAAGAATGAATACGACAAGAAAGGATAAAATACGCGAGTAAAATCGATAAATCTCGTCCTCATAATTTCTCCGCCCGTATATGCTGAGATTAATTGTCTAATTGCTAAAGATACCAGAATTCAATAACAAGTTACGCGCATCGTTGATCTTAACGCGAGCGCATGAAATTTCGATATACATGAAACACACTCGCTCTCACTCAGCACACTCTGTACATCGATTCCCGATTATCGGTACATCGTACACATCTCTCAAACAAGATAATGAATAATTTAACTTACGGTATATAGATACGTAAGTGTTAAACTACTTTAGGATAATGTTTGTTGTAGTCTCTCTCGTGGAAGACGCAGGTATGGCAGGATTTTTCCATTTCCTTCCTTTTTTTTATTTTTTTCCAGTTTATTTATTTATTTATTAGGAATAAATATTTTTTTTCTTCAGCACAGACCATAATCTTGGCTTTCCACGTCACGAAAATAGAATGCCTCGAATAATTGCGTTCCAATCGAATTGATTTTTATTTTTTGTCGTCTGCGAAAGGATGATTGACACTTTCATTGACAACCCGGACAACTAGTACACGTACTGGAAAGCCTTGATGGGGCCTGCCACGTAAATGCAGCACGTTTACATACAAGGATATATGTAGAGGATAATGTATTTATTTATCGAAGAACATTTGCGATAATAGCGATATATTTTACAGAACTGTGTCACTATTTCATTATTTCTTATGTAACGTATTACTCTGCATTACTCTGCAATAATGCGTTCGACTTGACTTCATTTCATTGATAAATATCTCAACATCTAGGAAACATAATCACTCTTTTGCTAAAAGCATTTTCCCGTTAAGAAGATAGTGACACAGAAAATTTAATATTTGGTTCAATCGAGTGTAAGAAAATCGAGTTGCATCCCAAATAGTATGAATTGTATACGAGTATCGTGAAAAGTGAGGGGGAAATACACACACGGGTATTCAATTGTAAATCTTAATAAATAATTCATGCGAGAAATTACAAGGACGAAAGTTTAGATGCATTTTACGCCCAATTTTTTCTTCTTCGAAGCCGCGGTCGCTTTTATTTTCGTCGAGGAGATTCGTCGTAAATCTTTGTGAACACTTAATGCAGGCAAGAAATCATCGTAAACTTCAAGCCCATAAATCGAAAAATCGGACAGGTCCGTAAATCAATTCATAACCGCTTGTATGAGTCATTACTCGATTTTAAAATTATAAGCTGCGTATTTTTCCCTCTTTAAAATACGAGAAGATATTTTTTCATCTGCTCGCGAAGTTGGCGCGCCTTAAATATTCTTTTCGTAATAAGAAGTTAAATGACTTTTCTTATTCGTCGTACGCTTTATGCGGATACATAATTATAAAGAAATGTGTAAATAAAAACAGATACTTACTTTTGCAATGAGATCACTGATTGTGCAGGCGCGCGACAGAAGTATTACAACGTAAAAAAAATATTATAATGCGCAGGAAATATATATATTGTCCCATATTTTAATATATTTTAATAATTCAAATGCCTTTGAGCACGAAGAATAGTATCTGGCAATCATAAAATTAATTTTCTTTTTACAACTTAGAACTAGATCCGCGGATCAAGTTGAATTAATAATTCGATTAGTGAAATAATCTTATTCAAATATAAATTCTACACAATTACGTCCCTTTCGTTCTCGAGTTTTACAAATGTAATTCTATTTAAAATTGATCTCTCTCTCTCTCTCTCTCTTTCTCTCTCTTCTCATTCCCACACATTCTCTCATACTCTCTCATAAAACTTCTTAAAGCCATCAATATATATTTTAAGAAAAAAATATGCGTATACATCGTGGAATATTGTTCTAACAATTAATTTGTCTAACTTTAATAGCAAAAGAAGTAACCACAAAACAGAATTAATTCAAAGAAATTCGCAGAGTATATATATATCATGAGTTTCCGTGAGCAATGAATTTTCCACAGTGTCCCAGGAAACGTTAACAGTGTAATCTAACTTTCCTCATATCCCAATTTTCTTTAAACCAACATTATCATTACACGATTTACGACAAAAGTTAAAATTAATTAATGGAATCTTCTTCATCAAATTATAAACACCTTTTTAAACGAAAAATTGATTAATTTAAATAATTTAGGAATGAGGAACTATGTAAATAAAATTTTTGCAATTTTTTAAATTCATCTTTACTATAAAAATAACAGTTTATTCTCAATATATAAAATTAGTAGCATGATTTTAAGGCGCAAAATAAATTTTTACTGTAAATTATAACAAATCGTACCTTCGATAATCTTTAATCTACAATAATATATACGATATTAAGGAGTCTTATAAAATCGTGCAATGATTTTTTTTCTCAGTTCCTCAAGTCAGCAATAAATATTATAAAACTTATTATCGTGACATTAGTTATTAATTCATCTCGTATAACATTTTACGTATATCATTTCATTAGGACAATCTGTATGTCGACATTCTCGCGCGTTTTGTGAGCATGCAATGTAATCGATGCGAGGAAGGAAAGGAAAGAAACCATCGAGGACGATGGCTAATTTAAAGCTAAAGTCTTCAATATCAGTCCATTGGAGTTCTCATGCGTAAAAATTAGGTACATGGTGCACATATGTGGTCATGCAATCAGTACTGTAACTAGAATAATAATTAATCGGAACTATTTCGGACTTTTTAGTTCGCGCAATTCCTCTTTTGTAGTTCGTAATGACCAAAAATTTCCAGCCGATCTAATTCCGACAGATTTTGCTTGTTACATAATATGTAACAGACAGTGTGAATGCAAGCGTTGTTTCTTAATTTGTTCAAAATATCTCGATCAGTTTTTTCGATTGTTTTTCCAATCGAAAAAATAGATAATCTCATAAATAGAATCTTGATATATTTATTATTAAGTGGTAAATCTAAAACAATCAAAAAGTTTAATTGCTCGAAATTTATTTGAAAGCATATATCAAATTTTCAGAAGAACTATAATTAATTGTAAAATTTCGAATGCATTCGTTATTTCCTTTTTTATGATTTTTATGATGAATTATTGTATAGAAGTACATAAATTTGACTAATTTGACAAGATTGACACCCAATGATGTAATGGTAACAATATCCGCAATTCAGACAATATCAACGCGACAATTCGCATGCGTTATCCTGTTCAATTGCGGGGAAAATCGAACTCGTCGAAAATAGCAGTTGAAATTCTGGCTATGGATGTTAATGTTCGCCGAAATTACGCCATTCGAAAAATTTGGACGTGCCATGACAAGAATTAAATGTTTGATACGACGCGATCAACGACATACATACACGAGCATTATATTCAGCAAAACGAAGCCGACATTCCAGCCAGGTTTTAAAATTGAATAAAATTGTTCAGTCAGTATCTACTCTTTTTACTCTTACAACAAAAGCATTGCTCTATTTGGAATTGTTATTCGTCTTTATAAATCAAATTATAACTCATAAAACACACAATCAGTACAACTATTTCAAAAATGAGACCATGTAATAAGAGAGTATAATGATTTGATAAATATGCAGTATTGTAAAAAGAAAAAAAATTGAGAAAACGAGATGAGAGTATCGATTTATTCGAACGAATTCAGTTTTCACATCTTTGACTACCAAATTTCAATATTGAACTTAATAAATCTATATTATTTTAATATTGTATTACTTTCTGTCTTAATATAATTTATATAATTTCTTTAATCTGCCTTAAATATTTAGTAAAATTGTTTTTAATCGAGTAAATAAAACCGTATTTCTTAAAGGATCAGGCCTTTGCGGAAATTTGTGCTACTCAGATATAAGTGGCATGACAGTCAAAAATGTTAAAACTTATTTAAAAATTATAAAAAAACATATTAATGTACAAACCCTAGTAGAAATTTATTTGGTTTAACTGAACACCCAGTCAGTTATTTATCTATCTATTATTGATTTCTCTTGATATAAAAATATTGCATATTAGCAACTGGGTAAAATTAATTAGGCAATTATTATTATTAGCAGCTTCAGCGCCAATATTAATAAAATTATACTCATTAAATGCGTTTTTATATGAAACAAAAGAATCTGGCAGAAAATAGCTTTGTCCTCGCGAAGCGAGATATTAATCATTTAAGCTTCTTTTTTTTTTTAAATATAATCCCTTAGATTAGGAGAAATGGAGATGTCTTCAAGGCGTTCGTGCAACGTTATTTAGAGGCAAAAATCGTTGACGATTTATTACTAGAACGTGGCCTATATCGACAAACACGAAAAAATGAAAAAAACAGTCGTGTGATTCGAAAACTTTACTGACAACTTGAATGCTGGAAAAATGTTAAAAATATATCAAAAGCTTTGATTCCGTCTGCTCCCAACGCTGGTTTTATTTATCAGTAAAGATAAAGATAAAGATTGGATACTCCAGGAGAATAATGAGCCCAAATATCGAAACCAGATCAACACGTTCTAGAAAAAGGGAAATGATATTGAGACATTCCACTGGCCTTCACAATCACCTAATGTAAATCATTGAAAATATATGGTTACTCATCAAGAGGAAGCTTCGTGGAAGACCGACATCAATTTCAAAATGAAATTCACGAATCTAGAGGTCTTGCCATGTGCATGTGCGATTTCTTTAGTGGAAAATATATCAGTCTATTATAGACGCAGGTAGCGACTGAACTCTTTATTAATGTAAATGCATTTTGACCATAATACTACTGAATACAATCAATATAAATTCAGCGTTAATAAATCATTTTTCTTTCAAATAGGCCTGCCACGATCTTATTAGACAGACTGTATCTATTTATTGTCTTTTTACTGCTAAATAATTGACGTCAAATTTTGTATTTCTTTTCTGTGTATTAATAACGTTTTTAATGCAGTTATTGCACAAAAAAGAAGTAAAAAAACTAGAATAAGCCAATAATCAATCGAGAATCGCATTAAATTTCTACCAGGATTCTTTTCTTACGTATTCCATTACTTTCCTATGTATTATCGATTGCACTGCATATTTATTGAGGACCTTAACAGGCTTAAAAATAATGGCAGTTTGTTTGTTGTACGTATGTCGTTGAATCTGTCTTGTCGAGGATTCAATACAAAACAATCGACGACAGTATAAGAATAAATTAGTCAATCCTTTTATAAACATAATTTTTATAAACATAGAATTTGTGTTGCAGCTATGGATACACTTTGTGTATCATCCTTACGTCATGGCGGTGTTCAAATTATATCGTTGTACACACATTATTTCCCGAAGCAAATAACACAAAAAAAAAAGCTGAAGAACGGCGTTACTCCGCGATTCGCTCCGATTAATAGCGCGACTTATGAATTGAGCTTAAAAAGCTATTATACTTTAATCGTACATATTTAATTACATATGGTTAATTAACTAATGAATTAAAATGCTGTACAAGTGATGATAGAGGAAGTTATGAAGGTAAAGAATTGTCAATAAATACTCCTTAAAATTACAAATCTTACGCGGTCCGGGGATTTCCTAGCGTATACTTAAGGATAAGACAATGTCTTACGCGATAATGTCTTACAGACTGGATGTTCATACACAAGCTCATAACAACGCGTGTAGATACAATACAAGTGTACGTTAATACAGTATACGTGCGTACCATTAATATATTATCAATGTTATCAATGTGTTAGTCGATTGGACCACTCGAGACTCGTAGTCGATTATTAGGTATGCAATATATTAATCGGCTGTTAATTCTCTAACTAAAGGCTCCCTGAAACACTGGCCAGATCGCCAGGCAATTACAATGGCGAAACGGTTGAGTTACGCCTGTTCCAGTCACGGCAGGTTCTCAGGGAAAGAGAAACATGAATCGACGAGAATAAACGAACAAAAATGTTCCTCCTTTTCACTCTCCTCTCTTTTTACGACTTCTCGTCATTAATAACCGTCTGTCCACTCTCAATATTAACGCAAACTTCGAGGAAACCCATGAGAATTGGCTTTCCTTCTTTCTCCCTTCTCATCCGCCTCGTAAGGCATTATACTAAAATGGTCTACAAATTACGTATTATTTATTTACGCGTCTAATCGACTAATTTATTCGTCTAACGTTCCTAGTTTCCTATTTACAGGCTTGCATTGCCGCGATGGTAAGGAGCTCAAATGCTTACATTCCTTCCCTTTTTTTACATTTCAACGTAGAAAATATATAGGCCTTAATGATATCGCGCTGCTCCTTTCGTCCGTGGGAAACTGAAAGATATATGAATGAAATCAATCGTGAAAAATATTCTACGCGCAATCTCGTAATTACTGAGTGACTATATGACTTCCTATGTACAATTAGAACTGGAAAAAATATGTCTCCGAATATTTTATCTATGTTACAAATTTCATGATACGAGGACAAGAAGCGGCGATACGTCCGTGGTGATCGCGCGATTGCTTGGATTTTGTGATTTTTGATACATATTTGACTTTGTCAAATGGCGGATCCGCGTATGAATAAATATTTTGCTTTATTACGACTAGCCGGGATCGAATAGAATGATTTTACATGCTATCGGTAAAAAGGCATGAAGCTGAAAATATGTGTCTGAATAAATAAATACAGTTCGTGCATAACGAAGATAAGAGTTGACATTCTCGTTATATTCTCGATTAAATTATTAAAATTATATTGAATATATATAACGTCCATTCAGTTAAATTGTTCGCGATTGAGGGCAAAAAATGATTAAATTACCAGACTTGGCTTGTCCGAAATTCTTAAACATTTTCAAAATTTACTGTTTATCATTAACATGTTATCTGTAATTTTTGTATGGCTTAATTCTACTGTGGCTGTGTACGTCACAGTAGAATTTTCATTATCATAAATACATAACAATAAAATGTTGAATAACTAATTTGTTTCTTTTTAACGTTTATATATACATTAAAGCAGATGATATTTATGTTGTCAGATATCCACATCTCTAAGCTACTCCGAATTCTCTATGTTTTATTTTATCATTAGAATGCTAATTGTGATGAAAAGATGAAATACGAAGAATACGAAATGTACCATGAAGAGCAAAGATGTCCGGTTTATAGATGAAGACTGAAAGTTCATCTTGAATCTTGTTTTTTTTCCAGTAATCTGTGATCAATTAACATTTACTGGATAAAAGCTGAAGGGCAGTTCAATCTCATTACATTAAAACTAGGCATTTTTGCTCTCGGTACTTAGTTGATTATATTTTCATTTATCCTAGTATTATTTTTGGTAGTTCAGCATATACATAATCTTTTAATTAGATAGGTCATTGTTGTTGCTATTTGATCAAATATAATCTTAATTGTAAAGTATTTCTTTTTAACATTTATATATAATGAGAATAGATGATATTTACGTTTTGTCTCTAAGATACTTTGAATCCTCTATATTTTAAATTGTAATGCTGATTGTGTGACAAGATATGAAAAGAATACGAAATATGGTGAACAAAGATATCCGGTTTAAATGTCGTGATTGCGAGCTTCTCTTGCGTCTCACTTGAGTATATATTATATAATTAAATAAAACTTTATCCTATGAATTGTGTATTTTTTACTTTATGTTGTCATTTGTTAAATATTAATATTATTCAAAATTTCATATGGTATTTTGATGGTTATTTGTTATAAGCATTTTCGAGCACCACGGTAATCAATGTATTAAGCAAATAAGATTGTAATAGTTCAACGATCGTTTCCTCGTTTTGATTCATCGATTCAATGATTCGATAATTCGGATAATTATGGATGCTTCCGATCATAGTCTTCAGAATGATTCAGATGTGACCGTGAAAATTAGAATAACGTATACACACAATGTAATTTAACCACATTCTACGAGATTAACTAGTGTGATTTGTTTGTCTTTAAACAAATGATGTAGCGACAAGCGGATGAGAAGTGGTGACTCGACATGAATCCTTGAATTGTCGCGCCTTCAGCACGATGATTCATACGTTCTATCAACGTGCCGTTAGATTTCTTTCTTTTTTTCTTCTTTTCATTCTCGACACGCGTTACCAGCCAGTCTTCATAATTTTTGAGCGTTGATCGTCTGTGGGGATCTACTAAACAAGAAAACGAGAAGCAATTTTGTGACGCGAGGCGCGGAATTTCAACGCATATTCTGCTCTTAACGAATGACTTGCGCATATAAATAATCCAGCGATTCTTAAATATAGTTGATTGCTAAACGTATCGAATTTTGTTAATATTCAGATATCAGTTTGAATTGTTGAAAGAAGACGCGTCTTTTATCAAGAAAGGATTTATTCGAGACTTTTCGATCTCAATTGAGGTATTTCTTTTCCTCGAGGGGGATCGATGCTCCCATTTTGACGTTTTCAAGACTTCCGGGATAGTGAGTAACGGAATACTCGACAAACAGAATTCACTTCAGTGTACAAGTACTTGAAAAATCCCGAAAGAAACTTAGCACACTTTCACGTGCATGGGGGCACATATTAGGGACGCAAGTAGTAATTTTAGTTATATTCGCACGTAATTTTTCATCCAAGCTTTAATATTGCCTGCCTCGACAACTCACACAGCATGAAAAATTTCATCGTAAGATTGAAATATTTCAGAAATTTTTCAAAAAATCTCTCTAAAATATAAATATGTTCAGGAAAAGAATTTTTGAAATATTTTTTGCTTTAAAATATTTGTGTAATATTTTTGTGAAATATTTTAATGCAATATTTTGCAAAATGTTTTATTTGATCTATACTATATACGATCTGGTATCTCAAAAATGTGTTTAACATAATTATCTCATGTAAAAAAATGATTCATAAATATTTTATGCTGTATGGAGACGACAATCACATATTCCTGCACTAAAAAAAAGTTTTTGATTGAAAATGAACGAACCCCAGTAGATTCTGATCATACTAAGCAAAATTCTATTCATAATCGATCATCCGGATGAACTAGAATTCTGATTGGTATAATCAGAAACTACGGTTCATCTATTTTTAATCAGAAATTTTCCTTAATGCACACGCGCGAACAATAAATTTCAAACTTCAAACCATTATTTATCCAGGTCAGCGCGTCTCTTGTTCTGCGAGAATGTGATATTCGATAAAATGGTCCGCGAGACTCCATCAATTCAAGTAGCTCTCTTTAAACCATCGAAATATCTCAATTGGAATTAATCTTATCAGTAGCGGTGCACATGTGATAAAAAGAATAGCGACAAAATAACACCTACGAAATTATTTTTGCGTTCCTTTAATATTACTGCTGTATCACGCATTGAGAAAATCGCTTGCTTTTTCTTTGCGGAAAGAAGGTAGGAACCTGATGCAATGATATCCTATTTCCTAAGACCCTGATTATGGTGTGCCTTCAGTAGTGAGAGCTTCTTGGAGAAAGCAATCGGTGCTAGAAGTGTACGTGTGTACGATGTAGTACGACGCGTTTTGCTATCTCAAAGGAAAAGTGAATCTAAGTCTAAGAGCGTATACAATATAAAATATAATCTCTAATAGGAATACATATATACTTAAATATATATGTATATATCTATATCTATATCTATATATATATATTATTTTTATAGTTACGATGCAGTAGGAATATAATTGTTACGAGGGCATTGATAAAATGTTAACGTCTCTTAAGTATTTAAAATGGCATATATATATATATATATATATATATATATATATATA
>NW_012130066.1:1459780-1464172 GCF_000143395.1 Atta cephalotes
ACACACACACACACACACACACACACACACACACACACACACACACACACACACACACACACACACACACACACACACACACACTCTCTTCTATCTTTCTCAATATAAATTATTACGTAATATAGGACTATGCGCGGCGTATATTGCATCCAGTTCTATTTTAACTTACCATATACGAACTGCGAGTTAAAGTTAATTATTTACAACCTTGAGATTACGCTGTAACATATCGTGCTACAGATGTGTGTACACATGTGACAAGGAACTCTGGTTTATAGAAATCATTCTTCCGCTGTGTGTCTTGAATGATCCTGAAACAATATTTCCCGAATTCGAAATAATACGAAACGACGTTCTCTTATAAATTTTCCCGAAAAGATTGGCAATATATTATATGATGATTAATGTCATATGATTTTAAATATATGTATTTTGAATTTTTTTATGTCGATTAAATAATAAAAGTAAATGCGGAAACTTAACTAAAAATAATGTTTTTAATGATATTTTTTTTATCAATTCTCAAAAAAAGGGAAAAATTCTAATTTTTTTTATCAGAATGTCTAACATCAAAAGTGAAAAAAATTAAATTTTTATCAATCTTGTAATTTTGTAAATATTATTAAAGTTCGAGCAAGATTCGAGAATAGTTGCTTCAGGACTAACTTATATGCCCGTACAAAAGATAAAGAAAAGTAATCCCGAAAGGAATGAACAGTTGATACATTGCAGAAAGAACTTCGGGCGTATTTAAGAAAAAAAAAAAAAAAAAAAATACGGATCTATAAAGCCACGGCTTTCGATTACGAAACACTACGCGTCTACGTTTATTTATCTAATTGTTCAATAGCTTAGCTTCTATTACGAACACCATCTTTTCCATACACCGTCGCAACGGTGCGCGCAGCGAAGTTTTCTCTCTGCATTGCTATTCACCGTCAAGATCTGATTACTTTAATCCGCAACAAGAGAAGGACACGAAACACTTGTCGCCACGCCAGCGAACGAATAAACGAACGGACAAGCGAGCGAGCAAGTGAGCGAACGAGCGTGCGAGCGACTTGGTAACATTTACATATTTTCGTCCGACAGTCTCGTCAGATCACTCGCGTATTGCCCTGAGTATTGTTTGTACGTCGTTAATATCTACATGTCCTTCCGCGGATTTTATGATCTCAAAGACGGTTTCAAGCAGTTACATCTTATTCCGCTGAGTTTTCCCGCTCAACGGTATACCGACTAATCTCATCGATCGAGCGGAACATCCTCGAAGTTCGTTACATTACCGAAGTGCTGGAAGCCGTTCTTGAAGATCCGTCCTCGGCTGGTGCCCGCCTTCATCTGATCGAGCAACGTCACGTTGTCCTCGAAGTCCTTTACCCATCTCGCGGTCTCGTGGCCCCAATGAAATCGAATCGGCGCGGCATTGTGATAGACCTTCTTGATGCCGAGGCTACGTATTTCGATGCCCTCGTCGGAGTGATAAAACGACTTCTCGCAAAAGTCCTGACCCAGGAATGGTTCCAGCTCAGAAACAATCTCCATGAAGGTCGGGCGTTCGCTGGGCCGCCACTTGAAGCACTTCTCCATGAGCTTTTGTATGGTTTCAGGACAGTTCCGCGGTATGTTCAGCATGCCTTTGCGTAACACGTGATGCAGCACCTCCTCGTTCGAGAAACCTTGATATGGTATCTCGGCGAGAGTAAGTATCTCGTAGAGCACGACACCAAATGACCACACATCCGAATCGGATGTGAATACACCATCGGAAAGATTCTCTGGTGCCATCCAGCGAATCGGCAATAGACCTTTCTTGCCGATCTTATAGTAATCGGTCTCATAGATATCTCTCGCCATGCCAAAGTCGCCGATCTTGCAGACCAGGTCTTTGGACACCATACAATTGCGGGCGGCCAGATCGCGGTGCACGAATTTCTTTGATTCCAGGTAGGCCATACCGTCGGCGATTTCCGCGGCCATTCTCATTATCCTGGACGCATTCGGTACCATCTGAGTGTCGCGTATCCTACGCAGGTACGTCTTTAGATCGCCATTCTCCATGAGCTCCATGATGACGAATGGCGGATTGCCCATGGAGACTACGCCCAACAACTTGATGATATGCCATGTCGAAAAGTTCTTCATGACCGAGGCCTCGTTCAGGAACTCGTTCTTTTCTCGTTGGCTGGCGGTTTCAGAGATCGTTTTAATAGCTACTTGTCCGGTGCCATCCAAGTATCCTCGATACACCATGCCGAAATTACCCAAACCGAGCTCCTCCAGAATCTCAACGTTTTCTCTAGGTACTTCCCAGCTATCAACGACATACTTAGTCTCGATATAATCTGGATTCACACTGGCTATCAATCGCTCCTGTGTCCTCTTCTTCTGGTGACTCCTAATAAGGAATATTATCGCAGTCACAGTAATGATTAACACAGCTAAAGTCAACAGCGTTGCCATCATTATTCGACTGTTATCCGATAAACCGACTGAGAAGTAGATTATATTGGTGAAGAAACCGTCACCCGCTAGCGACGTAGAACGCATTCTCAGGCTATATCTACCCGGACTGAGGTTTCTAATGTAATGATGAATATATTTTTCCCTGTGTCCAATGTACGGTTTGCATTCGGTACTCTTTTTCGCATCCTTTACGTCCATGTTTGTGTATTCGATGGTGTATGAGACAGTGAATGCGTTTGGATCCTTAACTGATTCCCAGATGACTTCGATTATCGTATTGTTAATCACATGGACCTTCACGTTGTGAACATCATCCGCGTTTGGCCGTTTCAATGTTCGGACGTTCGCATATTGAATTGTTGAGCACATTGGTGCGTCGCTGTCTTTGACACCACATGCAGCAATTGTGATGGTATATAAAGAATAATGGCGCAAGTTCTTCAAAACATATGAAGTATTTTGCGCACTTACGTTGTATATGTACATCTCATCATTCAATTGGCTACTCGTGATGCTGTTACCAGCATTAACCGAAACGTCTCTCGCACTTTTCTGCCCTTCTTGCATTGAAGTGGATAAATTGTTCGTCACATCATAAAATTTACTCTCTGGTGAATTGTAGTCATTAAAAACGCAGTAATCCTTCCAACCGGGCGATAAATGGCTAATAGTCATATTCTTGTGGCAGAATATCTCAAATTGCTTAGAAGTCTTCGCATCCTTGAAACAGCAAGAATTAGGATTCATGGTCAGCGACGTCTTAATTGTCACTTCGTGTATCTCCTTTGCTTCATTGACCAAAGCATCGACACAGTAATCCCTCGAGGCGATTAGTTCCTCATCATCCAATCGAATCGTACTGGAAATCATATAGTAGCCTATAGGACCGTTCGAATACACCGGTGGACGCCATTTGAGTAGAATTTCGCTGTCGCTTATTGCGATCGAGCTCACGTTCGTCGGCACCGAAGGTATCGCGCTCTTCGTTCGGAAAAAGATAATATTCGACTGACCTACTGGAGTTACGAAGGAACTTGACGAATTCTTGTTCCTTGTTGTGAATGTTTTCACATACGCGGCATACTTGGTATATGGTTTTAAGTTCGTGATATACTTCGAAACGGTTGAATTCCAACTCGGTATACCAACATCTACTATCTGCCACGTGTTATTACCGCAAGCATTCGCCTCGTACGTTATATTTTCGTTATCGGTCTCTATATAACTTAGCAGATAGTTGAGCAGCTGTTGGCCTTCTGGTGGCTTATAACTGTCCCAACTCAGAATGACGTGATCTGCCTCTCGCTTTTTCACCGTAATGTTTATGTTAACGATATTGCAAGCAACTTTGTCACCATTTGATTCTGGTTGGACCTCAAGATCTGTGAAATTAGTGATATTCACCATTTTACCGAATTGTTCTATTTTGGAGAGACAGAGCTTGGGATTGTAATGAAAGAACAACCTGCCGGTTTCTATCGTTATGTTTTGGGATAGCGGGAAGAGAGAGGAGAGATTCGGATTATCCAAAACCACGAAACTCGCATTGTTAATGTCTAAATTTTCACCCTTGATCACTTTCAGCTTTTTGAAGAAGTTCAGTGATGTAATTGGAAAAGAATGCGTTATCTTCAAATATTCGGTTATCTCCTCGATTAAACCGAATGCATCCGCCAATTCATTCATTATATTTGGATTACCATTTCTAATTTGAAATTCCAGAGCCCCCTTCACTACCGTTATACCACGAAAACTTTGAGCATCTGAAATATGGCGTATAATAGCACCTTTTGCGATTTTACGGCACTGTCCTTTGCAAACCCGACAATTCGTTACCTGTAATACAAAATAAAAAAATAAAGAAAAAACCAATAACAAAGATATGGATATATATATATATATATATATATATATATATATATATAA
>NW_012130066.1:1467386-1470962 GCF_000143395.1 Atta cephalotes
AAAAAACCGTAAAAAAACTAAAACTAAAACGTAAAGTATAGTATATATATATATATATATATATATATATATATATATATATATAAAACTCATATTTCATGCAGTAAAACATATGAAGCTATCGTACATTTTTGTCATCAACGTAATCCTCAAAACCATCAGGACATTGAGTGACACAGGAATTATTGAAAGGTCGCCATGTTTGTACCTCCTCCAATTTAGAAAATCTTCTGATATGATTCATGTTTTGACATTCGTCCTTGCTGATGCACCGTCTCGAGAGATATGCGTATCTATGAACAGAAAACTGTTGTTACAGCAAAATAGGAGATCTTCCTACAGATAAAATGTCGCTTGTTTATCGCCAGACATTATGCCCTGAAAACTTTAATAAAACTTTAAGCTGTGTCTAAAACACAATGTGTAATATCAAACTTCAAGATATTTTATGTAAAGTCTCTCATTTGAATTTAAAATTTTGTTCAGCGCGCGTTGCCCTCTTTTCAAAATTCCTTAATTTTCAGTATTAGATGTTTCGAAAACTTAAATTTTAAATCAAATTTACTTTAACACAATTTTTTATTAATTTTATTTAATATGTACCAAGTTTAAAATTAAATATGAAGAAACTGTAAAAAAATAGCGACTATTAAATAAATGTTTGCCAAGAAAAAAGGTAGAATTTCAACTTATTAAAATCTCAATAAAAATTGGTAATTTTCTTGAAATAATTTACATACTTTAAATCAAGCAATTTTAGTTTTTAAATTACATAGCTCCTTCATTATTCATGTTGTATTTATGCAAAGTAAAAAAAAAGAGAAGTAAAATTTTAATTTCTTTTTTTACATCATTTGCATTTTCACAGAAGTTACTCACAAATTTGGGGGACAGCTTTCAATGCATCTTCCCTCGTGTCGATAATGTTTACAGACGTAACATTCGGTATCACTTGGACCGTAACATTCCCCGAGACATTGTTCATGACACCTTGGTCTCTCTAATTTTTGACAACGTTGAGCAGTCCAGCAATAACTTCCAGGACATTGAGAGCATCCTGCGAAATATTATTTTTTGCGTTGTAATCATCTTTCTAATTTTCTGAGAAATAACGTTTAGTTGCACTTTAAATCTTTATTATTAAAAATCTTTATATTTAGAAAAATATTGATATTCTAATTAAGACTTATATCTATCACCTTTCACATGATGCGGGCAACTCTGTTCGTTTCTGTTATCTTTGATGAAGTTCTCGCCAGCCGAAACAATGAGACTCCAATTTACGGTATTTGTAAAACAGAGAGCGGGATTCTTCTCTATGCGCACGCCACCCCGGGATATCTTTGTCAGGTTGATGAGGCCGATCTGCGAAAAGTTTCGCAGGGATTAGTTGTGGAATTACGAGTCAAAGGTCGAATGGCTGGTTAATTTGATTGACTGATTAATATCACTTGACCTGAACATTTGACCGAGCCCTAGGCAACATACTGGGCTATATACTTTCAAACCAAGACTCGACTTGATTCGGCGTGGGAATGAACGATTGAGATATGGAATGTACGTGACGACCGTCATGTGTATGCGGATAAAAATTCTTTGTAGCGTTCGCACGATATGAAAGCTGTGCTCGTATAATACTATTTATTTTAACATGTTGACATTACATTCGACGACCTCATAACTGCGTCAAAAAACTTCTGATCTTTCTACTAAATCTTTTATAATTTTTCTTTATATTGAACGCGATTCAATAAATACAACAATCTTAAATCCATTTTTACTACTACTTAGATAAAAGTTGGCGTCTTTAAGATCACGTTAAAGTTATGCGTGGACCCAATTAAAATTCCACTTGGAATAATTTTATTATTCGAGAAAACAAAGCGCAAAGACAAGATTATAAAGTTAAGAATAAGAAGATGAAGAAATAAAAAGTCGAGCAGAAAAGTCTACACGATTTTTACCTCCTGCATGCTCTTCATTTCATAAATCATGAAAGCGTAATCCGTAAGAAGTATATCGCCTCTGATGACTTCGAGATTTGGGAAGAGTTTGCTGAGACTTCTCAGACCTTCCACGCGATATAAAAGAAAATAACCGGTGATCTCTCTCAGCTCCGGGAAACTAACGTTCTCGAAATCCGCCTCAGTGTTGTTTTCAATCAATACGATTTGCAGAAAGCCCTCGATCACACGGCAATCTTTTAATACCGCGAAAGTGTCAACACTGTTTCTGATATCTATGCTCTGACAGATACCATCTCCGATTGTCATATTCTTGTGCCTTCGTCCTTTCTCTCGTCCTACCTCTTCGCTTGATTTCGTATGCGATTTGGGTAGATTCGACGATTGACTAGACTGCTGACTGTTTTTCGACCCGATATCCGTAGATCTGAAACAATTCAATTTTTTATTAATTTGTTTTACTGTTCAAATGTTGACAGAATTCTTCCAGTTGAAACAGCTTTCAATTGTTTTTCTAAGGAATTCAAAAAGAGTTTGTTAACGAGAACAAATTTATCGATCCTCTTTTCATTTTTTCTTTTTTCACAAACATTTCACGCGTTTTCGAAAATTCAAACAATCTCAAACTGTCAAGATATTCCATAGAAATGCTCTCAGGAATTATCATAAAAAATTGATAATTTCCTCTTTTCAATGACTCTAAGCATTAATTCGATAAATCACAATCTTCTTATTTAACGATAATAAAAACGAAATTTATTTTTCATTTAGTATTCAAGTGTCTTCTTATTCGGAAAATAGAAATACATTTCGCAGAATTAAAAGGACCACTTGCATTTAAATTATACCCTTTGTATAGTATCACGAATTATTCGTTAGGCAAAGTAAAATTAGCAATTAAAAGCCCCTAATAACTCTAAGAAGATTAAAGGGAATTTTAATAGCGACGGCGTGTAGAGACGTCGCAATCTTGGCCGGCGATACTTGTAATAATCAACTTGAGAGGACTAATTGATGAAAATAAAGTCATTTTAGTACTTATATGCGAATAAACGTTAGTACGGTGCAGTTATACCTAAAGTTCACCACTTAAAACATTTCAAGGAGGCAATCAGCAATTTCCGCACACGTGGACGCCTTCCGCGTTTTGAAAATTTGCGGACGGATATCACGTACCTCTCCAATTACGGAAAGAATTTGCTGATATACCGGGTAAACGTGAGCAAAAGTTCAGTTTACACAAAAATCAAGTAATTCGTTCATAAGTAAAATGGTTTATTCAATCGATTTTCCAATAAGCTCAACTCTTTTCTAAAATTTTTGATCAATATTTTTTAATAATAAACCTGTGTATGTTATTACATTTAAAAGAATGTTTTTCGATAGAGATATAAAGTATAAAAAAAAAGTACCAAATAAACGTATTCAATAATATATTTGACATACCAAATTTATAAAAATATCAAATTTAGTATCTTTATATATATATATATATATATATATATATATATATATATATATATAATAACTAAACTAAACTAAATAAAACGTAAACGTAAACTAACTAACTAAACTTAACTAACTTAACGTTACTTACGTTACGTTACGTTAC
>NW_012130066.1:1470982-1479253 GCF_000143395.1 Atta cephalotes
TAATATATTNTATATACTAATTAATAAATAATACTAATTATATNTTATATATATATATATATATATATATATATATATATATATATCTAGAAATACCAAAAATATCAAAAAGAGCATCAAATTCATATCTCTGGATCTTATGATAATATACCTGGAGGTATCAATCGCTCTGTTATTCCTGTAAGCAGCCAAGGCATCGAGAGATCCAGACTCATAGTAACCAGTAGCCGCTGAACTCCGATCATAGTAAAACTCCTCTTCGGAGTCCTCCTCCTTCGTCCTGTCCGCGTAATCAGGATCGTATTTGCCCTTGGCACTTTTATCTCGATACTTCGTACCCGCTTTCGGCCACCTTTTCTCCTGGCAGAGCGCCAGGCCCACCATCGTCACGCACAACAGAACGATCGGCAGCAGCGACTTCCTCGTCTTCATCTCCTTGTCTCATTGAACACCGCGCGTTTGAAAGTCTCCCGTTGAACGTTCCGACCTTATCCCCACGTGCCGCCCCGACCACCACTTTCGTTTTCTTTGATTGATCGACGATTGATAGTCGACCGACCCTGCGAGCTTGTCCCTATTCTCCTTCGTCCACTTTTTCCTCCCTGCCCACACGGCCTCACTCGCGTTTGATTGTTTGGACTTCTCAAAGGCGGTAATTAGTAGACTGTAAAACGGATCGTAATTCCCTATTCAGTTTAAAAAGGAGAGAAACGCTACTCGAGAAGTTATATGCGATAAACTGTAATGCTTCATTTCGTTATCATCTTTAACTCATAATGTAAAAAAAAGAAAGCAAGTTAAAATATTAGTCATTTATTGAGATCAATTATAAAAAGGAATGTAATAAGAGCATTCGTATGAAAAAGAATGAACAAATGAGCTATAATAAACGTTTGTGAGTTCTATAGTAATTGACCCTTTTAACCCATGAGAGTGCTATGTTAGAATTAAATGTTTAAGCAATTCATAAAGTGTCAGAAGGAATGTGCAGTGCTATTCTCTTCTGCTTTCCAATGTTTGCGGGTAATAATAAAATATATATCCAAATAAAGCCTTTTTCTTTTTTTATCTGAATCCAAAACTCTTAGAATTGGATATCTAAAGTGCTATCCAATTAATAATAATTATCCTAAAATAATTATCCCACAAGGATATAAAATATGAATATAATTTATATTTCGTTAATTCTATAAATGATTACTACTCGACACGCAAATCTCCTGCTGTACCTGCGGATTAAAAGCAACGCGATTCCCCTATGAGAAAAACACTCTGGATTATTCCGCGCTCTTGTTGTTCTCCTCTTCCGTCTTCTCCTCTTCCTCCAAGGAGGTAATCGATCGATCGTCTACGTCCAGGCTCGCGTGAACCTTCTCAGTTTCTCCCTCCCCCGTGCGGGCTCCGGGTAACCCGGTTTCAAACTCGCAGGGGTGTTTCCTTTCCCGGAAGAATCAGAAGTCTTGAGGTTGCGCGAGTTTCCACAAAGGTTGCGTACAACACAACAAGTAAGGCTGATCACGACTGATGCCTTCAAGATATCTTCACAATATCTTCTTGTTGAAAACGAAGTATATTTGGGCCTTCATAATTGCGTCGTCGTCACACGTCGTAATTATCTGTCGAACAAAAGTTGAAACGTAATGTTTAGCTTTGAACAATTTCGATTTGTTGCTATGAAGAATCGAAAATAGATGAGACGACTTTAATAAATTTAATATGTAAATTTAATATATAAATAGATTTTAGAAGTGGGAAATTTAAGATATATAAAATATAATATTTCCAATATCGCAATATCAATGTATGTGCATCTCTTTCATTTCTTTCTATATCACATTTCTTTTTTATTTCTTTTTATATTCAAGTGCAATATAGAGTACGTAATTATATAATATATGCGTATGTAGTTAATTTAATTTTGGGTAAATTTGCATAGGTTGATACTTGAGAGGATATTTAAGTGTATCCGCTAATTAAGGTTACATAAAAACCGACAAGAGTTCTAAACTAATTCACAAGTTAATATGGTAATGTCGAGCCACATGCACTTCAATGTAACTTCTACAGTTTTTCTAACTGTGCATTTTGCAGTTAAATATTCTCTAAATAACTTCAAATAAACGATACTTGAATAAAAATGAAAATATTCGTTATTATCTTTAATTAATTCTATATAATCAAATAATAAAAAGTAAATAATTTGATTAAAATATAAAAGCGGACACTCTTTACAAATATTCAACGTTGGATGAAAAACGCAATTGGATAAAAAACACAGTTAGATAAAAAATACAATTAAATTCGGAAAAATATGAATCTTGCAATTAATTATAACTAATTATATGTGATCAATATATGATTGTAATTAATTATAATAGTTTAATGTCGCTATCGACTGATTTTAATTAAATACTGCGGCTAAAATTGTTAGTCACAGGTAACCATAGAAATACGTATAGTTATACACTGAAAATGATATCAAAATTATTAATGAATATCAAATTATTTCCAATGTATGTTAATAATTCTTGGAATTCAGGTTATTTCGTAATAATTCTCATTGTGCGTCTCGTATTCTTTATATATACGTACCCGAACAATGTAATTATCATATTTCACATAAGCAAAATGTGCAACTGCATTGTACATATCTCAAGTAGGGATCTAGTTAATTAACTTAAGATATGCCCGTTGTTGAAATTTAAATAAAATTTCGCGCCTATACATATTGCCGCAATAACTTCGTTTTTGTAGCATTTATATTTGTTGAATACGTGCGATTCTATCGCGAAAAATTACGATTTTCCGGAAAAGATAAGAGAGAAATTCAATTTTCGTGAAAAGCAATCTGAATTATCAGCGATATGTTATCACACATATGTCGTTGCGCAAGATGATATTAAAAATACTTGCCCACGATATCTTCATCACACATGAACGCGTCTCTATCTCAAAGTTTTGTATGTATTATAGTAAATCAAGTTGATTGGTTTGTGCTCTCTTTGGCTTGTCATCAAAAATGCTCAAGTATGCTAATTAAAGCTACGCGTATTAAAGTATGCTAATTAAACTTACACGTAAATAACATATTTGAGATTTTGTCATCTATTTCGAGATTTTATCGCCTATTTCATATTTAAGATTTTATCATCATTCCTTATCGTTAAAAAAGTAGAAAATGAGAAGTTAAATAGGAAATTTTAACATATTTGCTTTTATTTTTGATAAAATATAATTTTATCAAAAATATTTAAACTAAGTAATTTTGAAGTAGAGTATAATTTTGAACCCCATGCAAGACTCTTGGACAAATTGAGAGTTTAAGTTTTATTAGACTAATTTGCATACAAAGTGATTCTAAAAGGTTGTTAAAGGCAAGATGTGCTCTTTGACATGTTCGAGGATAATCTTCCTCAGCAATGATCTTCGTCAGCGTTAAAACTCTTCCCCCCCTTATTGTCTTTTTAATTTTCATTAAGTAACCTTGTAATTATGTCTCGAACTATAAATTTGTTTCAACTAAATTCTATGAGGAATCTGAAATTAACTCAAATAATTTGAAATAATTCTTATTATATACATTTCTATATCTGCAATTTAATTGCCGAGAAATTTATCTTCTATTCCGCTTGTAACAACAAGAAAGATCGTCAATGCTTCTTAAGTTAATGTTAAGAAAAAGTCGGCTCTAAAGAGAAGGTACTTTAATGGCTTGATTTCGAATCACGTAGACTCCAGACCTCAGGAGTTTGATTCGTTTCTCTCATTTACTTCTCCTCTCTTCTTCTCTCGCTGCCCTTCGCTTCGACCTTTCGTTTTTCTACACGGTCTCGCGCGCTTTATTCTGGCAGTACCATATACTTACAACATCCATTTCGGATTACGACGTCAGCAACAAGGAAAATTGCGTGGATAGTTCTTGGAACTTAACGTCCGTGAGAGAATGGTCATTTGAAAAGGGATTTTTTTATTCGATAAAACAATCTTACGAGAGAGACGCCATAAACTTCGTAAATTAACAATTACTTCAACGTATTGTTTCAATCTGTATCTGTGGTAAAAACGGAAATTTAGAAACTGCAATTACAACATCGGATCTCGGATAGTAGCAGTCACGACCGCTATCACATTTCGTCGTTCTATCGCATTTTATAAGACTTTATGAAACCAGAGATCCTCTCCTCGAGGTAGAAGTTATTCGTGTGAACGTAGCAAGAATCATAAATAATATTCGCATATTCTTTCTTGTCGCCGTCAAGCGGAAGTTGAGACACGATAGTCGACTACCGATATCAATTATCTTGTAAAGTCAGTGACTTCGATCATATCTCTACTTTTTTTTATTTTCAATCTACAGAATTATCATATTACATTTATTTAGGCTCTAATTAGATGTATTGATTATAAGTTATCAAAACTAATAAAAAATAATAATAACGGCTGTGGGAGTCAACACAGTTATTAGTGCGATTATTTTATATTCACTCTAAATCTGTAGCAATGAAATTTCACTGCATTGAAATTGAACTAAATTGAAATTTTAATACTGGCATTAGTGGCAATTGCGCCAATGTTACTGCCAGTGAATTTTACTGCAAGATGGGAATGGAAAATCCATTCGATAATTAGAATAAAAAATTTACTCTAAAAAGGAATTTAGAAGTTAAAATAATGACAGAATAATGTCATACCAAATCCAGATAATAAAGTCTACGGAGACAGATTTTGAATAGATCATACTATTAATCTATTAACTTTATTTTTAATTATTTTATTCTGTCTCTTATGTTTATGTCATATGTGTCTCAAGATGCATCTCGCCCGTAACGACCATGACAAACGACAAATATGTGACAAACGGTACGCTAACGGTGTCGCTTCACTCCTTGCAGTAACATTCAATGCATCTTGTAATGCATTATCAACTAATGCTTAAACCACTTCGATTAATCGAATGAAATAGTCCATTCTTTTATGTAAGAGTAGACTAATTTTAAAGCAATGAAAATCCATACTTTGCTACTTACTTTTGTTAGCAGTAAAATTTTCATTGCTACAGATTTAGAGTGTTTATTTAGTTTATTATATAATCGCACTAATAAGTGCGTTGACTCCTACAGCCGTTATTATTTTTTATTAGTTTAAATTTGGGGAATCCTTGCTTTCTTATGTTAAAAATTGTTCAAAAATTTAATTGCAATATGTAAAGAGATAAAAACTGCAGGAATTTAATTGAAAAATTATACAAGAAGCACTCTTACATTAAGTTTTTAATACTTTGATAAGAATGTATTTCATTATTTTAAATTAAAGTTGCTTAGTGAGTTCTCATTGCGACGTCAAAGACTGGTGGTTTAGAAGTTGTGAATCTCGAGGGGATTTTTCAAGAGCTGCCGTCATTATTCACAGTTTTACAAGTAGTACCGTGTTTCGAAGAATGTTCGCTTTATAAAGTTTCGAAAGTGGTTTCGTTGACGAGAGGAAAACGACCCTACACTGGAGAAAACTCGTCAAGTCCGAGATGATCGTCGGTGCGAATTTCTGCGTTTCTGATGTCATAATCCACATTCCACCTGCGCTTGATGGCCACGTAAATAGAATATAGGAAATGAGAATCCGACGTTAAAAATTAAAGAAATTCGAATATAAATGGATGATGAACGAAATTTTTCACAACCGGATTCTCATTTAAATCACTTTATCCGCCTATTTAGGAAATAAACAGTGTCGTCAGCCACTTAGTCGCTTGCGCGATTCGGACGAATATCTTAATTCGTCGTATAAATATCGCGATAACGATCATAGGGAAAAGGGAATGAGAGGAAAGAGAAGTATCATCGGCGGCGGCAGCGTCGATTAAAAGCCGGATACACGTACGATAAAACACGAGAACTTGTTCTGCGATAAGCCCGCACCTGAGAAGCGGAAGAATCTACGTCCGTAAACTTATTCTTTTAAGAGGGGAGGAGGGAAAGAGGGAGAGAGAAGGGAGGGAGAGCGAGGAAAGGACGAAAGAGAGAAGAAAAAAAGAAGAAAATTATGAAATTATGGGCGACTTTCGTGATAAGTTAAATACGCGCGCATAAATTTATTCAGTTTTATTCACATATGTGTAAAGTAATGTAGATCCAGTAAGTAATGTAGGTCTCATTTAGTAAGAAAAAACAAATTATCTTTGTACAAGATTACAGAGATTTTTTTCTTTATCATATTTTATATATACGTTACAAACTTAACGCGTTACTTATTTTATTTCTCAGTCTCAGCTTTGCTAGTCTGTGGGTGGATAAAAACGGAAAGGGCGATGAAATGAAAAATGGAAAAGAACAAATAACAAAAATGAAATGACAATAATTATCCCATCGGTATATTTGGTTCAGCAACTTTAAATGGAAAAGTTATAATCATAACCAATCTTAATTGATCATTTAATAAAACAAATAAAAGAGAGAATAAAAGATGATTTTGCTGAAGTAAAAGCTCTAAAAATTTAACTAGACTTGAAAATAATTTTATTTGGACTAACAAAAGTAGATAATTATTAAAGAGGTTGTTGTACAGAAAAATATCATTCCATTGCTAAGAAAAGTGAAAATACTAAAATACTAAATTATTAAATTTAGTATTTTAGTATTTTAGTAATTTAATATTTTAGTAATAAATAAAATAGTAATAAATAAAAATAAATTAAAATTAATTATAAATATAATATTTCGCGCGAAGAAGCATTTGAATTTCGTAGAAAAAATAAGATAAAGTAATTACGTCTTCACTGTTCTTACAACACAGGCATCTCAAAACCGACACTTTCGAGTGGATTCCTCGTATTGGTTCTCAACCACCGGAGAAGAGTAGTCGAAATCCACAAACACCGCCGTACTTCATTTCTTTTTTTTCCTATAGTGATCTTCAAACACGAATAAGCGGATGAAGTTGTTTTTTTTTTACTGGGGTGATGGAATCCCGCATCGCACAGCGAAATAGACAAATCCGTTGGTGATTCGAGATCCGAGGGAAGATGAATGGACGTCCCAAATGTCCGACGAATGCTTTGAATACATATCGAATAGATCGAATACTTCGTAGCTTCTGCAGCTGGCTCGATGTCTGTATGTGTGTGTATGCGATGAAGTTAAAAGAAGTCGGCCGCAGCCGCTCTGCTGTGGTCGCACCGGGTAGAGAATGACTCACACGGCACAACCGGATTCGCGAGAAGTGTGACAGGCGAATAGCACCGAATGTTTTACGACATGGGAAGTGTGTTTTTCGGATCCCCATATATTTTACGTGAAGATCTAAGCATGCGCCTCCGCGCAAATTTGTATTATTTACGAGTTGTTTACTGCCTATTCACTTAGACCTACACTCTAAAATACACGTCAACGAGTAATGTATTTGTCTTCCTATTTATTTCACAGTTGATTATCCTTTACACAAACGCGATACACTGATATGCACAATGTGTATGTTTTTATAACGCATATTAATAATGCGTGTGAATTTCTATCGCTACATTGTTGCGGAAATATATTTCTCCCCCGAGCGATGACACCTTTAAAATAACAAACAAAAAGAACAATCAGGTGTTAATTTTTTTTTTTCATTTCCTTTCCAATACACATGATGGATGATGAGTAATAGCGATTGATGGCGGCATCGTGCCAAGTGTCTCAAAACATTTTGTGTATTAAATTGATCGCAAAAAATTCATCCTGACTTTTACGTTAATGACAAAAAAGAAGATCGGCGAAAGCTTTCAATATAATATTTTCGTGATGCACATTCATCACTTGCACGTTGATTGCTACATTGTGTGTTGCTCATTTTAATTTTCCCAAGTTGATACCGATACTCCTCGATATGTCGACACCTTCTTCAGAGGATGACTTAAGTATCGATGTTCCACGTTCATATTACACTTAAGTATACTTAGCACGTGCATGCGCGCGCACGATGCTGATGGATGACTACCTGCGAGCGTGCGACCAGAATGACGAGCAAGAAAAATACCAATAACGGAATAAGGACCGAATCATATTGCCAATCGCGCGATAAGATCAACATCAACGCTGTTCACATTTTCGATGATAAATGGAGGTGATTTTTACCACAAGCTGTTGCGTTTGATGCCATTATGCGATGCTCTTTGTCGTTCTTTCTCCTTGCTACATTGTGGCTTAACTCTCATTCTCTCTCTCTCTCTCTCTCTCTCTCTCTCTCTCTCTCTCTCTCTCTCTCTCTCTCTCTCTCTCTCTCTCTCTCTCTCTCTCT
>NW_012130066.1:1482026-1485941 GCF_000143395.1 Atta cephalotes
GTTCGTTCTTTCTTCCTTCGTCTACATTGTGCTACTCTCATTCTCTCTCTCTCTCTCTCTCTCTCTCTCTCTCTATACTTCATTCCATCTCCGTTTCCCTCTCTCTTTCTCTTTCTACCTTTCCTCTGTCTGCCCTTCATGTCGATTTTTCGCTCGACAGCCGCCAACACGCTCTCCTTTTCTTTATACCGCGTAGGAACCCCCGGCTATTCCCCTTTATCCCCGTTTTTTCTGCACACTTAGATACGGCGCATCGATTAATAATGGACCTGCTTACAGTGTTGCAGCGGTTTCGACGCGGGTCGTTTTATTCGTGCGATCGTTATTACTATGTTGCAGCCACCACCAGCGCAAAACCAGTTTCGATCCTGGCACTACGGTAAGTTATGTGCTCAGCGTCTCTACTCGTTCGTAAATATAACGCGCGAATATTTTCGCACGCCTCTAGGTACGCTCGCGACAACAAAACGATGCTACATTGTTATCCTCGTGATCGAGACTTTTTTCTTCTTCGCTGTCAGCCACTTAGAATTGACGTGACAATATTACAATAGTACGCACATTTAGAAGTATGAATGATACCTCGACAACATTGTGATACTTCAGCTTTGATACTGACAAAGAAACTTCATACACTGCAATAGTTGGAGGAAAACTCGATACAAATGTTAACAACCACGATCCACAACCGTGTTTCATGACGCTTGAAAAACAATTTTACGAATTGGTGCATCTCGTCTAATGAAACAACTTTGTGACACTTTTCTACTATCTCTCAGATCAACGTTCTTTATGACCGTAAACAAATATAATTGCCAACAGAAAAAATTAATTATCAAGAATCTTGATTACGGGTTGTCGAGTTTTCCCATGTATTATTGCACTGACATGATGTATTTAATATTAATAAGGTAAGTATAGCATTAAGCTGCATTTAATAACATAGATATAATTTATCTTAATTTACCTGGCACTGATATTGCAAGAAATCCGTTCTTTTAATAGAAAAGCATCATTATTTTATTCGAAGCGTTTTGCTCACGCGTCAATGTTCTCCCTTGACCATTCACTTCTCTCTTTTCCGCGCACATCTGCGTTTCGTTACAAGTTTTTCGTCGAGTTCCTTTACGACAAATCCGTTGTTCCTCACCACGAAGTAGAGATTGAATTCTGCATCGCTAACAAATGCTCTTCAACCGACTGTTGGCCTGGGAAGAAAGGGATCCAGAGACGTATAAGGAATATATGGTGCCCCGGAGCAACACAATGTAGTTGGGGCCCTCCCATTCCATGCACGATACATAATACGATAAATGTATCCGGAATCAAATTAGTCACAACGTTTATCTAAATCTCTCTCTTATTAATCAGAAAAATAAACGTAATATAATACCGCAAATGTAATGAATTAAATTACCACTTCATTAATTATTAATTTTTCAATTTATCATACTACGAATGAATTACTTGATCAGGCTTTATATTTTATCGATTTGATTAATGAATGAAACAACATCGTTTCTCTCAATCTGAAATTCAATTTCAATTTGCGAAGGCAATTAATTACTGTTGCAATCGACAACGATTATCACTTTTACTGGAAATAGAGACACTAAAGAAACTATTGCAAATAAAATTAAAGCAAGCAAAATTAAAATAATGATATAAAAGAAAAAGGAAAATAGATTAATTACCCGTAGATATTCTTTTTTTTCCAAATAGAAACGAAGTAGGAGCAAAAAGTTTTGCCGCCCTTGCGGCGTTCCCGTAGACTGACACCCGAAGGCATCTGCGCGCCCCCTTGTCCCCCTTGCAACATCTCTGAAGGGACCCACCTCCTTGCAACCTTGTAGCCGCCATGACGACCGCATGGTTTCATAATGGTCGTTGAAGTTATGCGAGATCGATAATTTTGAAATAAAATTTAATAATGTTTTAAAGTCTGTCAATATCTCTTTTAATACAGGATTATTATTATCCCATTTTTATTGTTTAAATTATTTAAAGTTATTATCTATAGACGCTAAAATAGAAAAGACGTTTTTATATGTTTAAACAAATCTCTATTTTCATTAAAGATTTCCGTTAATCGCATACGGATTTTGATTTTTTATTTCTCTTTGATATTAAACACATAATTCGGTCATGGCGTGATTTCTATTGGCTCCTTGTCGTCAGGCGGTGCGCTTTTGTTACGGTCAATTACGACATTCTTGTACAACGTACCGAAACAAACGAGACGTGCATCGCAATTACAATATGTTGAATTCATTGTTTTTGTACAAACTACTACCGAAGAAGGACGTTATAAATTGGCAGTGGAAAGCCTTGACCGAAACTTTATTATTAAGGCTCTCTTTGTGTTCTTATTGTTGGGAATTCTCACAGTTGGATAGTATATAGGGTGTCCCATATTTTTCGCACTTTCTTTTGTATGCGAGAAGAACGGATTTGCTGAAATATTTCAAAATTTAACTGAATACAGATCTGAAAATAATTTTATTTAACTATCAAAATTATATAGATTGGTTGGTAGAATGTAAAAATTTTTTGTAACATTTCTTATCAATGGCAAATTGTCATGTTTGAGTTTCCTACACAATTATTTTAATAATTGAACAAAATTTTATTTTCATATCTGTATCTGTCTAAAATTTTTAATACTTCCAAGGATTAAATTTCAAGCTTGAATAATTAATTATATTAATTAATAATATAATTAATTATATTAACATGAATAATTGATTGTTAACTAATAATTCATTTTCCTAGAATTTTTTAAGCATTCCTTATAAAGCTCTTCTCCTTGTTTAGATTGCACAAATTAATTTTATTCGAATAAAATATTAATTTGAAACTTAAAATGAAGTTCATCAAGAATTATTAAAAAATAAATTATTAAAAAAATCTCATATACAATATTTAAAATATTTTAAAATAAAAATTCTTGTAAATAATTATATTTATGAATAAAAATGGTGCTGAGAGAAAACTACGAAGATTATTTGCTATCATATTTCTTTGAAATATCCTTTCACAAATACAGAAAAAGCAGATTACTCGTAATATGAACGAGTTTCAACGTCGGTACATATATAGTGTAACAGTTTGAGTTTTAAAGTATTCGCTAAGAGAGGAAAATACTAGGCTTTTTAGTCGCTAGAAACAATTTATGTATTCATAACTCATAGTAACGCTGAAAATGGAAATGATAAAGCATTTTAATTGTAGAGAATTATATTACATATAAGTCGTATATTTTAATGCTATGACAGCGTTTAGAAAAAAAAAATGCTAAGTAGGTTCCAAATGTTTTAAAAAGAAAAGAGGAAAATTAAATTCTCAAATAATCTTAATGCATTATCCAATTAAATATATAGCAATTAATTTTTAAAATGCCTTAAGAGTCGCCGCAATGTTAAAACCCGTCACTACTCGGATTAAGGTTTATTTATTCTCGTTGAATTTTTTTTATTTTTATCAAGTCATTTAATCGCGTCGCGTTGGCGTTGTATTATAAAATTTATAAAATATTACATAATAAAATATTACATAATAATTCACTTTATGTATAATATTACGTGATTTATTTATAAATCATGTAATATTACGTATTGTAATGTGATAAGGCTCGCACGCACTTTATCGCAGATTCCTCGTCACAAAACAGAATTCGCCTTTATTTTTTCGACTAAAAATTTGATAGGGGATTGTCACACTTTTTAATTTTCAATATTAACACACTGGGCGTTATATGGCTATCAGTGGGATATTCATCCCTTTCTGTGAGAGTCACTAACAGGATATATGCATTTTGCCTTCAATATCATGGTTACACGTGACCGTAAGCTTTGGTATAGTATTACATCAGTTTTATATATATATATATATATATATATATATATATATATATAT
>NW_012130066.1:1487672-1495551 GCF_000143395.1 Atta cephalotes
CTCTCTCTCTCTCTCTCTCTCTCTCTCTCTCTCTCTCTCTCTCTCTCTCTCTCTCTCTCTCTCTCTCTCTCTCTCTCTCTCTCGAGCGCCTCAATTATGATCACGCTCTGTGTGGGACGAGCATCGGAATGAGTTTCGCATCACACTGGTGAAAGCTACCACCGCAAAGAACCTGAAATTTACCCCATTTGGGAAGAGATAAAATTATTCTACCTCAGTTACATATGGATATTGTATATATATATATATATATTTTTTTTTTGACTTAAGATTATTTAGTGTATTCAAACGCTTAATTGATCTGAAATTTAAGTTTGCAAAAAGTGATTGCTTTTGAGAATGTTTACGTTGATCATGATGATCACGCGAATAAACCGATACCTGTCCAATAAAAACAAAATTCGATAGGGTCTTATATTAATATGCATTGCAGTATCGCCAGCGATTGAAGATTACCAGTTCAGACTGGCTTAAAAATGCTTTACGGTGCTTTTAAGGGCATTGAAATGCCAGTCATTTTTTAATCTTTTGAAAATTCATAAAGTAGAATTACAAATATTCGGAATTTGTGCAGCTCGGAGGTAAAACGGATGAGACCTCTTCTGACAGTTTGATGCACATATTTTTACATATTCGTACATGTCCGTGTACAATATAAATACGAAACAATAGTAGGTATTGGAAAATCTATCAAAATTTTTGCTTTTTCCGTTAAAAATTTTTATAAAATTTTTATAAAATAATATTATATGCAGTAAATAAAACACACGCAGTTCATAACTTTGTACGATGTAAAGGGGAATAGACCTTAATAAATTTGAAGTTGTTTAATGAGCAAGTGTTGCTGAGAAAATATACGGGAAAAACAGTTCTGCTAAAGTCTCTAAAAATTTAGCTAGATATAAAAAAAACTAAACTACTTGTTGAACTAAAGTAATGATATAAAATGTGTTCAAGCATGATGAGTAATGCTGCAAAACATTTTGACATTCTAGCAACCAGCTTGAGTATAATTGTAATTTTTTTAAAGTTCAACAAAATTATCACATCTATAACTAATTAAATTTTTAGTTCCTTGAGCAAAATCGTTCGTTCTTTCCATGTAAAAATATTATTCAGCTACGTCAGAGAGATTACGTGAGTACTTCATCTTCCTCCTTTCTCTCTCTTTCTCTCTCTCTCTCTCTCTCTCTCTCTGTTATACATCAAAAACTAAGAAATTTGCTTCCGGCAGAATAATTATTCAATCGGTTGTTACTTACGCCAAAAAAGCTCCGTTTTTTCGCATCGGAATTCAAAGGGGCGGAGCCCAATGTTCAGACAGCGATTCTCCTTCTTTCTCTTTCTCTCCTTTCTGCAATCTGGTTTTTTCATCACATATTCCGCCTTTTAATCCCACGCTTTAGCGCTCGAAAATACGTCGTGGTGGACGTATCAATTAAAAAATTGCACCGTTGCATCTGCGTCATTCGATATATGTCGCACGTCGGAGGAAAGGCTGGAATGTCGAGAAGGGCACGAGAGAGTCACAAGAATCGGGAATTAAAAATCACCTTCGAGAAAGATAACTGTATTGAAATATATTGTTTTCTCTTCGGGCCACACGCCTCGTTTCGTTGAAGTACAATTCTCTTTCCTTTTTCTTCGCTGAGCAAACTCGTTTTTATTATAATTATAAAGTTTTTTTATCGCGCAAATCTAAAGAGCTTTAAATTTTATAAATGAGACATACACCTTCTTTCCTCTCCTAAAATCACTTAATTCACCAACAAGACAACAACTTCCCTCAACAAAATTTACTAATTAAGCTCTTAATGTACTTTTTTCATATATTTTTATATAGCGGTAAAAATGTTTAATAATGATCATTAAGAATATAAAAATGTCAAGAATAACTTAGATACTTCAACGTTCCACTCGCTGGACTTCATAAAAAAGCTATAACCACGACTTTCTTTTTTTTATATACACGAAGAATACGGCAGTAAAGCGGCGGACCCCCCGATGCGTGAAGTTAGCGAATGTTTCAGACAGAGGCAGAATCTTACGCTTATTACGAAAATATTAATTGCGCGTGGCATACGTAATGTGTTCGCATTTTGATGTTGTATTATATTATCAGGCGGGAATAATTAACGGCGGGACAGAAGATTTTAGTCGGCAACCGGGCGAAAAACACTCTGCTTTAGTAATTAATTAACGAATAGCTTGTTTATCAAGAAGATTATCATTTATTGCGGATGTCGGCGATCGGTATCGTTGCTTAATTAATAAATCAGTCTAATAACGGGGAAAAGGCGAGATTAAAGAAAAATGTTTAAAGAAAAATTAAGAGAAAGAATCGTCGCGCTGATAACGGGAATTGGATGTCCATCGTTTTTTCCTGTCAGGAGCAGATAAGGAACAAAAGTAGCCCCGTTAAAGAGCCGATCGTCCCGTTTCCCGTTTCATTAATCCCTTCATTAATCTCTCCCTCACGTGGCACTAATTTGCTGCGTGCGAGCGTCCTTAACAGAATTGATTAATAATCTATTTCCCATGCTATCGATCTTGGATCTAACTGCAAGCTCTATCCTTCGCGAATATCGTAAATATACGCACACACGTATACGCACACTTGTTACTGTATTCTCCTAGGATATTATCGAGTAAACAAATTTCATATCAAGCATGCCGTAAAGCCTAAACAGTCCGGAACTATCTGTGATGACTTTAAGTTGCTTCGGTATGAGAGTGTAACACCCTAATGTGATGCACGACTGTTGAACGAGTTTCCCTGTCACGCCGACTACTAATCGACCATTCCCTCGCGGTTTTCTGAAGTTCATGCGTGATTTTTGGCAATAAAAGCGCCGGCGCGACATTTCGTACACACACATATCTACATTCACAGACAGGTACACACCGATCGATACTGAACACATAGAGCATTACTCGACGTTAATTCACGATTCCCTAAAGACATTCTCCGACATTGGGTATCCTGAACAAAAGGAACATGGGTTCAAATGAATTGTAAGTGAATATTAATGTGTTTGAAAAAACTTATTTAAAAGAAAGATTAGGTTCATACAAATGTTTTTATAGCAAAAATGAATCTTCTGCTCATTAATAAATTTCTAATATCTGTAATCGATTTCTATTATAAAATAACGAGAAAAACACAAATTAAAAAATGTTAACTTCATTAATAAATGTAAAACGTTAATCTGATGAAAAATTAATAAATTGATGATGAGCAAACACTCTTCTCAATTTTATGTCGAATTATACAATTTTCCAAATTGAATTTCGTTAACATCTCCGTTTCCGTGGTTGTATCTGAAAGCGAAAACCTAAGTATATACGATAAGAAATAGCATATGCGAAAACTTTGAAAAATGTTTAGTATGGCGGGACTTAGAAGGGCAGTGACCTTATAAACCAGACCTTTTCCGTTTCTCCCATGGGGGATAACATCATATATCGAGGAACCATGATGCCGCGATGGATCAATTAATAAAAAAATACGCCGTTACCACGGCAGCCATTATCGTGTGCTGTGGGGAATTACCGTCATCTAGACGAAAGGTCGATCCCCCTGCGTTTATTTTCGCGCGTAAAACCGTTTCGCGCGCGAGCACAAAGAGACATCATAATTAACGTCAAATGGCGGCGAGCACGAAATTTAAAAACCTTCCACAGGCGCATTGTCACCCGGGTCGTTATACTCCGGCACTGTAATATCCGAAAGTATACGTAATTTAACTTCTCCCATTAAATGTCGGAAAAGGAACGTTGGGGGTGGAGTCGAGCATTCGCGCCTTTCCAATCGGCAGAAATGCTTGTCAACAACTCATAATTTTGCGCAACGTTTTCACGCCGGAATGTTTCCATCCGGAAGTGTGATTATATTTTGTGTAACGTATAAAGAACATCGTGTAAGTTTGTCATATAATGCAGCAGCGCAGCCGAGCGCAATGCTTCTTGATCTGTGTGAATAAAATGCATGTTGAGTAAAAAATGTTTCTTGTCATCGCAGTAAGGCGCCATCTTGCAAATTGCCTAATCTATTTCTATTCTTAACTCGTCGAGAAATGCGAATGAATATCGCTCCAAAAGTTATAACTTCCGGAGCGCATTTTATCACGGAGTGATTAAAGGAAACTCTCCTCAGTTCTCTCGAAAATGTTAAATAGTTAAAATGAAGTGCCAGGTTGTCGAGCGTTCCAAACTAGTTCGCGACGTCTTTTGCGTAATTTACAAGCAAGAGATTCGCAAAAGTTAAATCCCCTTGTGAGAGAATCGACGATATGAAGCGGGAAATATTTATCCGATGCTTTATACACAGAGATGCGATTTAACTGGTCCACTTCATCCATTGTTGCGAGCATTTAAATTTTAATTGAACGTACTGCGCCGCTCTGCGTCAAAATCGATGCGTATAGTCGTGACGTAAAGCCGATAGGGACGAGTTCATCCGTGAAATATTCAAAGACGAGACAAGTACCGCATTATGGGTGATATAATGTGTGCTGGACCAACAGATCTCTTACTCACGAAGTTATACCTGACTGCTATGCGAAATCGATATCTAACATCAGAAATAAAGTATCGACAATAAAATTCGGTAACATATTTTTGCTCGCTGAGACTAAAGTATCGACGCTTTTACTCCATCGGGTATCTGATAACGAAATTCTCAACATTTAATTAAGATTGAAAATGACAGCAAAAACTTTCGACGTGCGCCTCGTGTTCATATTTTTTTCGATATTTTTTCAATGTATCAAGGGAAGAAGGGAGAGGAAAAAGAGAAATAGAAAAAGAGAAAAAAAGAAGTGATATATCAGTCTTGGTTCTACATATAAAGTATTCTCAATTTATTGTATTTTCTTGGAAAAGATAGTAATAAGAATTTAAAGGAGAACCAAATAGATAAAATAAAATAACTGAATATTAAAATTGTCATAAAAATAAATGTTATATTCAACAACTGTTTTTAAATTTATTTTTCGATAGATATAGAACATTTACGTCAATTTGTGAGAGTACACTCATGCCGGATGCATGGATTATCAGTGACTCACAATATTTTTGTTTGTGTTTGTTATATTTGTTAAATAATACATGTCATGTTAGAAAAATCACGAAATTATTGTACGAAGCTCATGTACTATCATGTAATATTACATTATACCTAAATTATATATAATAATTATGTGACCAATTATGATAACCACTAATTATGTATCCAATTACGATATCAAAAATTATTTTATAATCACGTTTCTTTTTACAGCTGATATTAACAGCCTGAACGGAAAATTTATTATGACTCATGCGGCATGAAACGTTAAAATAACATTAAGAAACGATAATTTATAATTATTTCGGCATACATATATTTAGCGATGCGGAACGGTCGAGAAAATTAATATAGCAAAATCGCACAAAATTAACGGACGTCGTCTAATTGCTATTCACATCAGGCAAGGCGCAACTTCCGGGGATATATCTACTACACATTTTATTTTTATTTGCCTTTTCTCTATACGCTACCTTCTTCTCCATCGTTACGGGAATTGATTAAAAATGTATCGATTCGGACGTGCTTCGCGTGGCAAATTCGTTTTATTCGCTCGAATAAAAAATATTCCTAACGAAGCAAAGTCACCGAAGCAACGCGCGATCTCTATTCCTGCATTTATCTACAAAGAAAAGAAAAAAAAAAACGATTTTTATGCGTAAATGCTCGTGTACAAAGAGCGAACTCGATGGAGTTTACGATATTTCGATAAGAATGCAGTATCAGGCGGCATTTCGCTTTTGATATCCGGAGTGTTTTTGACATTGATATCCTTTGCTACCTACATCTTTTGTATGTTCAACGATACCAGCAAAAGAACAAATGATGCAAAGTGTACTTTGTGAAAGATAAAAGTATTCCAGGCAATGCGTGGATCTTTAAAAGAATGAAGTTATTTATTGAAAATGTGGAAAAAAAAACCCGGGCAAATAATGCCAGCATAATAATGCCAATCGTAAATGCGATAATAATAAATAATAATAAATGTTTGTAATAATAATTAATAAATGTTTGTACACGTGTACTTTGTGATAAGTTCTATTTCTCGTCCTTCGTGCATTTGCGCGATGATTAATGTTACAATATATCCCGCATACAGATAATGTCTCCGGACATTTCCGCTTTGATTCTTTTTCTCTCGTTGGCGTGTCGACAATGATGCTCAGACGTGTCAATTAATAAATCGCACTCTCGACTGAAATTCACCGGAGGGTGGCCGCCTTCCACCGTGCAACCATGATGCCGATTGCTGGCAGCACATTGTTGCAACCGCGATTGTGATTGGTCGAATCAGTTTGGTTCGGTCCGAAGTTTGGCGAGATCGAGACCAGCCTCGGATGAAAGCCGAAAGATCTGGTCAACGATCCTCGGGCAACTTCCATCATGTAGCATATAACGGATCTGCAGAGTTGGTGCTGCGACAGCGATGCAAGTTGAAGTTACTCGTGTCATTCAAGCCGGTCACCGCCTGTATCCGCAATCTTTCGCTCATCCCAACCATACATACCCGTGGGACGATCCATAAAGTTGTAATTGCTATGCTTCAGTTCACTTCACTACACACCCACGCTCATAATGCGTCATGGTCTACTCTCATTCGCCTTATTTGCATGCTCCTAGTAACGGTATCTAGAACACGTATCAATTAGCGAGCCAGCCGACTGTTTTCCGTCGCGTAGACCTGTTATCGCGAATATACTGCGAATGTTGGGCAACTGTTTCGATTTTACCTGTCTGATTAATTGAGTTCGGTTACTGGAATAACGAGCAGAGACTAACCGACTGTATTAATTTCATGATAAAAGTTATTCAGATTGCGCTGTTATTTGCGAAGTAAATAAAGTTGTGCGACTATGTTGACATATTTTCCATATTTTCTCCACATATTTTTTTCCAATTTTTCCCGATTTACAATATGCGACTTATAATGTGACAAGTGACACATGTGATACCTAAAGCTGATACTTGAGTCGTGATTTTTTTTTTCCGACACTATGTTATATAAAAGTCAACTTCATTTCCTTTCATTTTTCTTTTTTAATTAATATATTATTAAATAACTATTTCAGACATATGCAGATAACATAAATATTTTCAGATGCATTATATATTTGTAACAAGTATAATGAAATCGAATCATCTCCAATATTATGCGAAATCAAAAACGAAAATCTTGAATATTAAATTGAATATTTTGTTTGAATATTTGAAGGATTTCTCAAGATTTTCAGAAACGTTCAAATAATATTCGAATAACAATTCAAATCTTTATATCATGTCCAATAGTTTCATATAAAAACAAGATTCAAATATATATCTCTAACGTATAGTTATTGCAGTCAATGGTTGTATGCAGTAATATAAAATAATAATAATAATATAAACTTCCAGCACCGCATATGCTAAAAACTGACTTTTCCATTTAGATTTTTCCTTCTTCACTTCTAAAAGTGCAGCGAAATAAAATTCCTTTACTATCCCAAGACGTGAGCTACCTTCACATATGGATTGAACTTGCGTTTTTGAGAATTCTTTTCTTCCTTTTCTCCTTTCACTACTTTCTGTCGAACGTCACGATGTAGCGCGGGGATTAGCAGTGCATTCGAAGCAGACGGCGACATCAGGTCGCGCCTTTAGAAGCCACTCTTGCAGTTATGCTATATTCTTAGCCTTTAGAACTACCGATGGAATTCGCTTCCTCGGAAAAGAAGTTGAAGTTGTCATGTTTTCCCAACTCTCAGTATTGTGTGTGCACGCGCGCACTCTATATATATATATATATATATATATATATATATATATATATATATA
>NW_012130066.1:1497274-1499086 GCF_000143395.1 Atta cephalotes
TATATATATATATATATATATATATATATATATATATATATATATATAGATGTATGGTGCATATGTGTATGTATGTGTTTCTTTCCAGCCGATAATCAACGCGTTCTATTGGATTGATTGTGAGTAGCGCAATTTATGTTTAGCTATTTTGAATGGCAGCCGTCGTACAATTATAATAAAACATTCCGCTGGCTCAAGAAAAATATTACCAATCGATCTGGTAACTTTTTGCATTCCTCAACCATCCTGATTGCTCGTTATCCATGCGAATTACGGAGTTTAGGATTTGTGGCCGGCGCTGACTTATATTGTCAAATTCACTCAAATTATCCGCGCGCGATTCCCAGCATCGAAAATGATTTGTTAATCAATTATGCCTCGAGGGCCGCTATAACTAATAGTGATTTCGATCATCTGCATTATATTAAATTAGTGAATATTAAAAGCATTTATATATAAAATTAATGAAGTTTAAATGTAGAAACATAAATATTTTAAACAATTAAATATTCAGTAATAATATTATTACGTTATTTAACAGAATATACATGTACTATTTCATTGTTAAGATTGATTATACTATTGAAATTATATATTTTATATGCTTTTAATGTGTACTAACTCATTGTAGTGCGAGTGGTGACCGAAGTCACCATGAGTATATAAATGATTCCTCGCACGAACTATACATAAATCTACCGATTCGTAAAACTGTCGTCGTAAAATACTGCGTGTAAAGTGCACATAATGCGTGTAAAGATATTGTCAATTTTACTCAGTCATATACTACAATGTTGCCGCACACGAAGTAAGGAATATATTTCAGCAAAATTTCGGTAAAAGTAGGATATATAAATACAATTAAAATTCTAAAAAAAATTCTATAAACAAAGCTCATGCAGATACTGAGCGATAAAGTCGCGGTAGATCTACCTCCGTGTAAGTGATACGAAAATGATTGTGTGGAATAGCCGAACGTGAACACTATTAGCACATAGATTGCCACGTTTGCATATTCCATACGTACGAGAATTCTACGCATAAGTAGTTCTACGAGAGGCAATGGAAAACAATCTACGGCGCAGTTGAGAAATCTACCGGGATTTCTCGGAAGCGGTTTGACTTCAATAGCATCATAAATTTCATTACTTTTTACACATTTTTTGAGGAGTTTATCTTATCATTAAAATGTAATATGTATAGATACATGTTTATGTACAAATTTACATTTTATATAATTCTAATTATATATAAAGAATTATATATTCAATTAGAGATCGAAATTAGACCAACGAATAAATTAATAAATAGAAATAACGCTATTGGTCAAAGCGAATTTTAGTGTTTAGTAATACTGCAAATTTTTGCATATAAATATGTATGTTATTTCAGTTTTATAAACTACATGCTGATAAAGTTTGTCAGATCTAAATGAAATCACGAATTAATGAAGCCGAAATTAATATCTCAAATTAAATTGATCGTTCATTTTAATAGTGAAGTTAATGAAGTATTAAAAATCAAATAATTTACTGCAAAAAATATTATCTCAGTATTGAACCTGAAACTCCCGACTTTTCCGAACGGAGATATCAATTCGACCATTGAGGCATGTGAAATTATATATGCATATTATATGTATCATAAAAAGTTTTATAATAATTTAAAGTAAAGGGTTTCAAATGTCACAGATATTAAAAGAAGTAAAAAAAAATTCATTCATAGATAATGTATCTCATATATATATATATATATATATATATATATATAGTGTGTGTGTGTGTGTGTGTGTGTGCGCGCGCGTGTGTGTGT
>NW_012130066.1:1500181-1543605 GCF_000143395.1 Atta cephalotes
TATATATATATATATATATATATATATATATATAGTGTGTGTGTGTGTGTGTGTGTGTGCGCGCGCGCGTGTGTGTGTATCTTGCTTACACTTTCAGTAAAGAATAACAAGAATTTATTATTTTTAGAATTAATTATTATTTTTTCATTTTATGCGATTAAAAGAAATTTCTGAATACATTTAAGGTTAAATACCATAACAGCGTGAATAAGATTGCTGCATTAAAACGCGTGTTGCCAGTAATGCTCGTTCTCATCAGTGTAGATTAATTAATTTAATCTCGGTTTAATTTATTGTTTATATTATTGTTTACTTCCCAAGAATTAGAAAAAGATAAAGAATAAATTGAATCAAGATTAAAGTTAATCTTACGTTGGCGGAACTGAGTATACCTCAGTTCACTGCGGTCTTTCCGGTTTTCCAATGTAAGATTAACTTCATCTCGATTTATCTTTTTTTTATTTCATTTACTATTCCTCTTTTTCTAATTCTTATAATTAAAAGAAGATAAATTGTAAACCAAGATTAAAATTAAACTTATATTGGTAGAATTGGACTGAAGTTATATAAAGGTTCAGGAAGTTAAAAATTATAAAGAAAATCTTCTCGACAATTTATTCGAAAAGGAACAAGTAGAAATATCCTGAGAGTAATCCAGAAAACATTAAACTCACATTAGACCTCGAAGTTAAATCTTTTTCGTAAAAAAAATCGCGCTCTGTATTTCAGCCAATCGTATATAAGTTCTTTTTCGAGCTTCGCGTCATGCGGGTGCATTAAACCGCAAATGGACCGATTAAGAGAAGACCCTTTACGACGTAACATTTGCGCCGACGTAGGCCGTAATTGTTCATCACATCGTGAGCCTTCATGTTTTTATTACAACTACACTTCCTGCGTCGACAGTCTCTCTTGCTAATCGCAACGAATGGAGAAGACGACACTCATGAGACGCACTTGAAATGAAACAGCAGACAAGTTTCGAATACGTAGCCTACGTATATATATTCGTTCGCTGAGCAAAAGTTCACTTTACTGCCACGTTCGCAACCGCGATTATTGCCTCGGTCGTATTGCGGTATTTCCTTCTCGAATTACGTTAATTGCACCGACAAGCAATATCGCATGATAATGGTCACCGCAGACGTGACATAAACATCGCGCGAAATTAGAGAGTATAATGCAAACCTTCAATCAGTTTGCAACTTCCAAGTAAATAAAAAATTGATTGAAAAGCGCAATCACATCATAAGCTATGAATAGTGACCGTTTATTCCGTATTTTGACGCTGTAATTATTTATTAAAAATCAATTCGCTAAATTAATCACGTACCTACTGACGAACGAAATTTCCACTTTAAAAGAAAATTTCGTCATTAAAGGAAATATGAAAAAAATACAATATACAATATTAAAACTTTATATTATTATATAGAATCATATACTAAACATAAATTGTATGTTAAAAATTAACTAAATTTTAAATAACGATAACATAAGTATTCGTTTTCTCAGTCAAATTTGCGTGCTACAGCGCAGAATAATGACAACAAATTAACGAGAAAAAAAAAATGCGGTAGAATAATACTTATATTTCATAATGGAAAAATTTTATTTAGCATCTCTTTAGCATCTCTGAGCATTCGCAAGAATGTCGCGGTATGATTAACGCAAATTCGCGCGTATACCACAATGATATAACACTGCGGCATAACGTTAATAACATTACTATCTCCGTCGCAAATAACGTCGGATTCAAGAAATCATAGCAACAACTTCCTCCGTGGATTCTAATAAATACGTAATTGCTGGCAAAGTGCACGAATACTTCACTGTGCTATACCGAGCCTACTAGCCTTTAATTCTTAGCTCGTTCCAGCAAATTTGTTGCTACGAACCCGACTCGTACCACATTGTATGTCAGTTGTAATGCGTATACTACTTCTCTCGTAGCAAGAGTTGAATTATGGCTAATAATATTTTAACGCTACAAGTTATCTTGACGGCAACAGATTCTACGTTGCGGTGAGCGCAATGTATTCTCGAATTCTCATCCTCTTCGTCTTCGGATTTCTCGTTTGAATCTCTATTTATCTCAAAAGTAAATTTTGAATATCGAGTTGCGAAAGTAGCGTGAAACATCACGCGACAAAAAATGAAGAAGCACGAAGAAAACATTCCGAAGAAAAAAAATTGTTATTATTTCTTAAGCTTTATCCGCTAATGAAAAAAAAATAACGCAACATCTACTATAATGTTGAATCTTCAACAATTTTTCCATCATGTTAAATCGAATCTTCCATCAATTTTTCCATCGTGAAAATTTTTGACATTTCAAGTAGATATTTATTTGATTTAAATTATAAAAATCATTTAAATCATAAAATCAATAAATTGATTTAGATCACAACAAATTGTATCATCAGTAATAACAAATCTTTTTCCAATCTGTCTGCAATCTCGAACTTTTAATCGATGTGATTCGAGGGAACCGATGTACGAAAATTTATCATTGAAAATTGAGGACATAAATTACCGCGGATAATCGACTTTAATTATATTTTCATTAAGGCGTAATCGACTTTATAAATTCGATATTCGAGCTAATTATTTTATTATACTTTTATCTGCATTCCATATATAATTGCATTATCTGTACGTGTCGTAAAGAGATTAAGTGAGTGTAATTCGTGCATGTGAAAAATGGCTAGCTAAATAATATCCTTTAGTGATCCTTTAAAATAATAATAAATAAAAGCGAGTGCAATTATCGGTCGATAACACTGCGATCGGTATTATTTCTTTTTTCCAATTTCGTAGCAAGATGCTTCTTGGTACGTTATGAAAGACGTTACCATCAAGTTAAACAGTCGTAACACGGCGCGATCCCGCCCATTCATAACTCGACGCGATAACGATAACAAGGTGATAAGCCATGCTCGCGCTCGTGCCTCGTTTGTCTGTTATCATCGTCGAGAAACCGGGAATGACGTCGGCAACAACGACGATTCTACTTCTCCCATGATCGTTCCGATGGATATAATAATTTCTGGGAACAAACTGATACCATGCATTTGAAAGATGAATGACATAGCATAAACGCGAAGCTTCTTCTTTGGAAAAATTATGATCTTTCTCTATTGTGTGTTCTCTACTAAGTTCGACCGAGACAAACGTTTCTTTTTATGATTTTTCAATGCTTCTATTCATGTCGGTTTAATCATTTTTAAATTTAATTAATTGTTAAAATTAAAGTTTTTATAAATTGATACATAATATTCGATTTGATAACATTTGAAAAAAATTAAACCAAATAAAAAAAAAATTGATGAGAAATGTTTTTCTAATCTTCTCGATTTAATCTTTTCCATTTAAATTATATAAAATATAATTTTACATATTTTTCTACACAATTTGACGTACATAAATAAAATATATTTATATAGTGTTCAATTATTGGAAATAAAATTAAGTAATAAAAAATTTCAAAAATGCGGTATGTGAATATCTCGTGAAAGAAAATTGATCTTTGGAAGCGAAGTTCAATCATCCTATTCTAATATCACAATATAGAGCCGAAACTTATTTTTCTTACAATAAAAGACGCGAATTCTATCAACTTTGACGCGATGTAAATTGAAAAGATTCGAAAACCTGCTGTTACAAGTTCTTCGGTTATATTGGGTAACCTTCCAACGTGAGCGCTGATGCTTTTCTTCAGTAATATACATACGCTTAATACACGTACTTTGTATGTATTTTTTCGCAACATGTAGTTATCATATCATCATAAATCTATAAGTACTTAACAGTTAATCTTCTTGCGCAATTAGATATTTTCTTTAACTTTGCAAGTCTCGCATGTGGAAATACGATTGCCAAGGTATTTATATGCGAGGCAATTATACGTGAAATAAGGAAGCCACAAATTGGAAAACTTTCCAAATCGTCCCAAATTCAAAGGAACGAAGATTAAACATTGTGAAGTTATGAGGAACCATAACAATTTCGTGAGAGATAAAATATTCTTTAAGAGATTGAGAACGTACGAGGTTAAGAAGAATTGACTTGGAACGAAGCCTTTCAATCGCAATTTGATTGCAACCAATCAAATTTTCGCTGAAAGGTAAAACGATAGGTATAATCCAAGGTAATCCGCGTGTAGACTGCAATTGTATTATCGACGACATTTAGGAAGAACAGCGAAGTGATCTCAGAAGTGCCCTTTTCAAACTAGTTTCAAACTTCAATTCTATTTCATCAATGTAATCGCGGTTGTCTTCATGAAACTAGTTTCACGCATTGTTACAAAAAGATAAATGTTACACGTGTAAATGTTACAAGATTTTTTTTTAGGAAGCAAATTTTCTTTTGTAAAATTCATTGAAGATTTTTTTAATCAAATGTAAAATGTATATACAAAAAAACGGTTTTGGTGCTCTTTAAATTTCTTGAAGTGAAAATTTTCTAAAAAAATTAAAATACTGCCACTATTGAAGAAGTAAGAGTAAAAAATTTGAAAACTTTTGAAGAGTGACAGATTTTCTGAATCTTATTCCAAAAAAGTGAGATTTTTTCCTTTGGAATAAATCTCATTTAAAAAAAAAAAAGTAAAAATTTATCACTCTTTTCAATAGTGACAGTTAATTTTTTTAGAATGAGATTTCACTCCAAGAAATTTAGAGAGTAAAATATCTAAAAATTTATTGTAGCTAAATATAAAACTAAAAATAAATTTTGTTAGATGATCTAATATGTAAGATGTTTAAATTGCTAGAATGTCAACATATTTTTTGTAACATTGGTCATCATGCTTCAGTTTTCTACATGATTTTAATGGTCCAACGAAGTTATTTTCAAATCTGTATTTACCTAAATTTTTAGATACTTCAGCAAAATCGTTCTAAGCGTACCGCAACAAGTGAAGCACTTTGAAGCGAGAATAAAACATCAAAGTCCTCTTCCACGTGGATACCTGTTCTATTTGGGACATAGTTCCATAAAAACTCAGAAAATACTGATAGTATTAAATTTTACCAAACAATCGGAGTTTTATCGATTATTGACTACCGATTCTGCAACTGGGTAACGAGGCTAATGCGAATTACAAATTATTAATAACTGTTTGCCTGCATTTAAACAAACAACAATTCTCTCGCTGCTGCTGAATAGTTCATATATGAATACATTTTGTTGTTGTAGATATCGCGATACAAATGGGATCAAGTTTTACAGTTTTTCTTTTTTCTGTTAATATAAAGCGTTATTATACTCAAGAAAAATACGTGTTTTACTAAATTGCGTGAGATTTTTTTTTATCAAAATCATGAAATAAACTGCACAAGATTTTATTTTAAAATAAATTTTTTTATGGAAAATATTAAATATATATAAATTTTTCGTAGGAAAAATATTATCGTTAGAGAAAATACATATTTCCCTTTAAAATCAATCCAATTCCATCATTTGATGTACTTTTTTTGCATTTTCCGTTGTTAAATTGCGGGTTTAAAAATAGATGGGGATAAAAAAATGATGGCCTGGTTTCACGACGATCGACTGGGTCACCAGTTTCAACAGCAATGGAATTTTTTTGCGGGATTACGTAAAACATCCAATCATGTTATTGGATATGTCACATTAATTTGTTGAATTATTTTACGAGTTATCAGAGCATATCGGAAGCTATGTCGTTTTTCCCATCAAATCAGCTTTTCTCGCTTTCCATTGATCATTTAAAAAAAAACGTATCGCTATAGTTGGTTCGCATTTCAATGCGTGTTACGACACTCAACTGCACACGAATGCCGAGAATTTATCCACGACTAAAACACTCTTTGATGTTGTCGGTAAACACAAGAACCGATCAACGCAAATGCGCGAGAAATAGCTGTAATTATCGTCAATTTGACGTACAGATAATCGGTAATTCAACTTGAACTGTTGAACACTGTAGACTGTAGAATGTTGTAATAATTTCAAGATCTCAATTAATAACAGTTTTCAGATATAAACATGTGAAGTGAACTGAATCGATATAAAAATTATTTATTAATGATCAGTTTTAAAAAAGTATATTTTTAATAAAACGAGCAAATATTATAAATAATAAATTCTAAAATAACTTTTTATACTAATAAAATAATATAAAATAAAGCATTATTAAGTTTTTAAAGACGTGTTTTAAAAGATTGGAAGGAGTGAAAGATTCTTTTTTATCAAAATTGTGAACAAAAATAAGTAGCAAAGGATTTTATATTAAAATAAACTTAAGTTAAATTTTAATATATGTAATATATTAATTAATAATTTTTCTGTGGAAAATATTAATTTAATATATGTAAATTTTTCGTAAAAAAAGTGACCGTTAGAGAAAAGGTTTTTCTCAAATCAATGATTTTTTTAATTAAAAAAATTAATTCGCGACAAAATTGATTAATGTTGTAGTATTTTTCGCACAAATCCAATAAATATCAAAGTTCGAGCAGGAAATCGACAATTTGGCTTTAATTATTTCGATATTTGTTATGAAACATTATGCGGTATTTCTGCGTGTTTTATTCGGGATATTATCGGCCGCACTTTATTAATAAAAATAATTAATTGTTCCACATGCGATTTCGATCAAATCAAAGAGATCACACACGGTGGATGAGTCGAGAGCAAGCGAGCTGAAAATGTCACGAAAAGTCATTGGCGGCAAGCAAACGCAATTGGCTATCACTGCAAATAATTTAAGTGTAGCGCTTGGAAATTATAACCCCGTGAATTTTCATGTCAACGAAATTATAGACGCTTTTGCAGGCAATTTGTGAATTATAAATTCGATTTCCAATTTCTGTTTACAGTGGCGTTAAACATATCGGTTTATGGAAATTCGCTCTATACGATATTATCTAATGTAATATTACAACTATTAATTGGTTTTCAGTAACAAAATATCAATTTCGGCTGGAAAATGTTAATTTTCGCAATATTCTGTAACTTCACAGTATCGGCGTGACAAAAAACACAATCAGGGTGTCTTTAATATACTTTTCGCATTACGTAAAGTATTGCAAGAATGCTTAGAAAACTCATAAACGAGATTCTCAAGATAAATATCGTTCTTTCTCCCGTGTTAAGGGAATTGTTGACAATGATCGACCATCTGACGCAAGTCTTTTATATCCGATCGACATTTCAAAGACTGCATCCAAAAAAAGATTTCTTCGAATTAAAAAAATGTTTCTTTGCTATAAACGGTTAAAGAAAAAATTTCTTTGATTTGAATAAAATATAATTTCTTCAAATTAATTTTTTTATTTGATTTCAAAAAATAATGTTTAAATCAAAGAAATAACGTTGAAATCAAAGAAACTTCTTTCTTTAATCATATATAGCAAAGAAACATTTCTTTAAATCGAAGAAACCTTTCTCTGGGTGTCATAATTCACGTACTTACTCTGACACACAAGTAGCTAAACCGAATACACTCGAATAAACTTATCAAATTATAACAAGTACTCTTATCATTCATTCCTAACGGACAAAAAATGATAATAATATTTACAACATAAACTTCGCCACAATGTGTGTAAAATCCTATCAAAGACAGAAAGTATTTACAGAAGAGAAATAGAAACCTTCGAATTTATATATATTAAACGTTACATTTAACGGGAAAAACGCCACGAACTTTTTCCCCACACCTAATAATTATACACCCTTTTTACTTTTTGAATTTATATATTTTATATATATTATCTATTCTCTAAATCTGAATCAATGGATAGTCCCTGATTAAGTGACACTGATAGTGACAGTGATTTATCTGATTCAGATTTTGAGAGTAATATTACGAGCATTAATTATTTTTCAGTACACTTTTTTCACTTCTAAAATTAGAATACAGTAATCAATTTAAAGGCGCACTAACAGAATATCCTGAAATTTACAAATCAAAATGCTACAGCAAGAAAGTTTTCAAAAAATTAAAAAAGTTATGTATGTATGTTTATTTCAAGCAATAGTTTTTGTGATATAAAGATTTAAATATAACTAATTATAAATTACATTTACACGGTCACTTGTCCATGAATTATGTGCGGCAGTAGTTTAGTGAACTCTCACTTCAGTGTTTAAACGTAATCTGTAATTGGCTGTATTTAAATCCTTATTATTTAATAAACTACTGCTTAAAATAAAAATTTACAAGCAACTTTTTTATTTAATTTTTTTAAAACTTTTTATAAAACTTACTGTATCATTTTGATTCGTGAATTTCAGTACGCCTTATATAACAATCATTTCTTACATTTTATTCCAAAGTGGATCAATTTAAAACAAATTTATCCATCTGATATCATCACATATTTAATATATATTAATATTATCAAAGCTAAAGTTAAGATAAAAACAAAAAATCAAAAAAATCTCTAAATATTATATAAGATCAAAGAAGTTATAAAATAATATTGACCCATGCAAGGAACTTTCTACATAAATATTCTAACTGAGCTTATCTTCCATATCTGTTTCTCCTAATTCGATCTTTGAAACCGTCTAAGATTATTCTCTTTTCATATTCAGGTATGGAAACGAAACGAGATTTATCTCACCAAAAGTAGTCACTGTGTTACTCGAGGATCTACAATTGGAATTCCACTTGGAAAATAGAGCTTATATTTGCATTATAAAAACTTCAGAACATGGAAACCACTAATACATAACAGTAAAACTTCGAAACCAATTTTATCTACATATATCGTGATAGATTTAACCGAAGACGACAAATATTTATGCAATATGAGGGAGATCTCCAATAAAATGCCGCAGCATGAACTCCACAAGATTCGAATCAAGTTCAAGCAGGATAATCTTTCAGATTACTGTCTACCATTCTAAAATATTTATGAATCTCGTGGCGGTACTTTCTATTTTCTTCGGTCCATTTTTTCATTTGCTGGTTAATTTGTGATTAGACTTAATTTAATGATAATGTAAAAATTGTATTCTTCTATAGTTTCACTGAATCAATTTTTTGTAGTGAATAGCTTTTAAAATTATCATTATACAAAATCATTAGTTTGGTGAATAATATAAATCATATAATACAGCTTGAAAAATACAATTTTTACATTATCATAAAGTTAAGTGAGATTAAATTTGAGCACAATAAACAGAAACAGATTAATATTTGTTTGTTTACATACCAATAATAACAAAATTAAATGAGATGAAAACAAAATAGACTTAACAAAATAGATGTTAAGATAATTAAAATATGTATTTAGCCGATAAGATAGAATACAAAAAATATGAATACGTTTCGTTTCAATTAACAGTTTTCATCAATTCAGAATTTTATAGCGAATTCGGTTAGATAAACTATACGCACTGATGTATATTAAAAGCCATTGTATAAGATTTTATTGAGTAAAAGTGAAATGCAAATATTTCGAATTCTAAAATAAACATTTTACCTAACAGTACAATAAAGTGAATTGAAGATTTCACGGTTTAATCTGTTTCAATATTTATATTAAACATTAAATACACTTTTTTACATCAATCTCTGTACAATAACTTTAATATGCAGTGCATACTGAGTGCGTCCAATCATCATTCGTTATAACAAACCATATTGATCTTTAAATGGATAGGTGGACAGTACTCTACGCATAGTTATTTTAAAAACCTTGTTTTGGAAAAGAAAAGTAAAAAAATTGTTAAAATTCATTATTTTTACATTCCTCTATCTCATAAGAATATAAATAAAAAATTGTAAATTTAACTCTATATACTATGAAAAAAATATAAAAATAAAATTTGTTTCGGATGTTTTGAGCATCCCATTTACCTACTTGAAGATGAAAAGGAATAATATTTCACAATTTTATACCAAATTAACTTAAAATAAAGTAACAATGAAAAGTCAAGTGTTAAAAATAAGTCAAAAACAATTAACTTTTAAACACAAGAGTTAATCAGACAACGAAAAACTGGGTTTTAGTAGCTAATATTAAAGTCAAAGTAGTAAGAGCCCTTGGTAATTCAATAGCTCGGAGAGTATTGACGGTACCAAAGGGTACCGTCATAAGCCATTTCCTACTCACCGATCGAAGTGCTTATATTTTCAACGTCTAACGGCTAGCAAATAGTCTGTTCCTTGGAAGGGGAGGAGGGGGGGGGGAAGGGGAAGGAAACAAGAATCTGTTTATCGCGATCGGCAGCGTTCACGTACGACAGTTCCGAAATGCATGACTGCTCGCTGTCTGACACACCGATACATCACCGCGATTTTGCGCGTTTCCGGCGCGTAGCGATAAGTCGGAATTTATTTACGAAGGCGTACTTTCAACGATCCGTGACATCGATTTGGCATTCGGACGACTTTCCATTGTTATTGTCGACCGGACCGACCATCCGTCTGATATCGGCGGGGCAAGGCAAAGACGCCCTCGAAAGAACGTCAACAATTGACTCAGAAAGATAGAGGAGGAAAGGCGTCGATCGCGCCGCAGCGAGAGATAACAACACGACGCGACGCCGCGCGCGGAGTGTTAAACCAACTTCGTAATTAGATGGATGTGACGTAAGACGCGACGGGGCCGATTAAACGCGGCCGAGAGCTTTCGATCGTCATTGCTCTCGTACGTGTAAACAGCGCGAACGGAGAATGCGACGGTGTTGTTGCGTCACCCACGATCGCGCCGCGCCGATACGCATTTTAGCAATGCGTCGTAACTTACGTCGAGGCCCGACCGACTGTGTTTGGAAATTGCCCACGTCGTACATAATCGTTTTTATGTCCCATGTCGGGGGGGGGGGGGAGTAAAAATATATATACGTATGTCACGCTGCCATGCCGATTAATTCGCCGGCGAGAGACTCGAGCTCGGATAGAAATAATTCTCTTACGATTTTGTCAAACATTGGCTCGTATATCATATCTCTATCTTTGATTATCCGCAGGACATAAATACTGTATTTAACCCTTAATTAATACGGCAACTTCATATTGATCATCGCCTTTGTTTTGTTCCTTGTTTTATTCTCCTTATCTTCCTATCCAGTCTATTAGGCTTGTAAACCGTCCACCTCGTCCACTTGTTTCTTTCACTTTGGTACTTTTGTTTTGGACAAGTTTCTTTTCATCCTAATAATCACAGCGACAGATTAAGCTAGGTCAGTTAACAAAGAAAATTAAAGTACGTTAATTAAATATGAAAAAAGTACAATTGTTATTTTTGTACAAAAAGCAAAAGAATGTTTCTGCTGAATGAGATTTCTCTCTCGAGGGAAAGCTTGAGAAAGTTCTAAAATTATGAAAAAGCCGACTCACGAGAGAAATTAAATTTGTAAGTATAGATGAATAAAATTTGCAACGTTGAAACTTGTAATGCAGATTTTTTTTTATCGAGCTTATTGCGTTGTTACATTGCTTTTGTTTGGGAAAACTTTCATTTGAATTCATTCTATTCCATCAATTACAAAGCTCGAGTTCTCTCGATTGAAATAATATAAAATTTTTTTTTCTATCACTCAAACATGAAATTGTAGTTTCAATCTGAAATATGACATGAATATTATTCTTTTACTTTGCTATAGAATATACACAGAAAGAACGACGACTTGCTTAAGTATAATTTAAAAATTTAGCTGAATACAGATATAAAATAATAATTTTGTTGACTTAAAATAATTATGTAGGACGTAAATTCAGTTTTAGTCCAACAAAGTATCTTATAATACTGTGAATACACAAGAAATAGGAAATAAAGGCCCCAAAGGATCATTTATACATATCGTAAACTGTTAACTTATATCGTAAACTATAAACTATAAAAAAAAATTGAACTATCATAGAATGTAAGAAGAATGAAATCCATTATTCTCCTCTCATTCGACTGTGAATGATTAATTGCTTATAGCTTACGTAAGTTAAAAGTTTACGATATGTATAAATGATCCTGAAATGATCAAGCTAGATCTTTAGTGCTTAAATGATTCGGTGCAAATTTATAATCATATCCAATCCCGCAAATTGCGAATTTAATTTTCAGTCTTTCTAAATTTTTTGGAATGAAAATAAAAAGAGAAAATTGTCACTCTTTTTTAAGAAGTAAAATATTTTCACTCTTCTTCAAGAGGCTATATTTTCACTCTCTTAGAATGAGATTTCACTCCAAGAAATTTAGACAGCTTGAAACTTAATTCTAACAGAACTAGAGTATAATATCACAAATTAAATTAAAATCAATTTAATAATATTGATGCTCATAAGCATTTTGAAAAGATAATCTTAATAACCTGATAGCTAAATTTTTAGATATTTCAGCAAAGTTATTCTTTCTGTATAGTAACATGTGTCGCGCAGCTTTTCATTCATTCGCGGCCACGTTGGTTCTTTTTTTCATTTGTAGGATAATCGATCGATATCTTATTTTAATTGTAATATTTTATTGAACTGTCGATTACGAAAATGAATCGGTTGTTTGACTAATGAAGCGCCGCGTCTGTGATTACCATTATTACGACGGGTAATTCGAGCGTAGGTGCTCCACTGACAATGTTCGGTGTCGTATGGTGCGATAACACAAGTTTATTGTTGCGCGCGCGCCCAAGTCTCGAGTTGCGAACAATAAGATGTATAAACCCATACTATGTGGTTATTGTAAGATGTGATTAAACTTGGAGCCAGTTCAAAATCGTAGCACAAATCTTCGGCGTTTCACGGTGAATTGAACACGGCGCGACTCGAGATTCAACGAAACGCGTCTCTTTCCCTCTTAAAAATAGACAATACGCCAAAATGAGCAGTTATACAAAGCAGTCCTGTAAATGAAGAATCGAGTTATCTCTTGGCATTCGTCTCTTTAGTTATGATAAGCGACTTTTAAACTGAATACTCCTAAACGAGATCGTACTTATAATTCAATGTCACAAAGTACGTAAAAATTGATTTCACTCTAATTTATTTTTATTGGAATAAATATTCGCGAGAATATTTAACTCTTGCTAACAAGCTGTCGTGGAAAAAAAGAACCGATTTTTTTACCTTTTTTTAAATAAATGTCAAATATTAATTTTAGCTTTTGTATCCATGAATGCACTCTTTACATTTGCTGTTATGACTTTTTCTTTTTATGTATAAAAGGGAGTGAGATTACAGAAGCAGGGGGAATTAAAATGGCTTCCCTTTCAGCTCTGAATGATTTAAAATTCTGGTCGTTTTATTCTAGGCAGCTGCATCGCAATGTCGCTAATTCAAAGAGCTTTAATTAATAATATTAATGTTGTAAATATTTCCCATTCGGTCAAAAGTTAAATTAAAAATAACATTTAATTACATTTTCAACTCATTCGTATCGCGGAAACAAATAGTTTAATTCATTCCCCTTTAAACTCATTAAAGTAATAGTTAAAATACGGAGAATCATCAGTCTAACAATAAGATCAATCTTTCAAGATGACGTCATTTCGTCGTTTTAAATTTAGAGGCAGATTTATGAGAGGAAGATTTGTGAAACGTGCGATCATTCGTCTCAATCAACGTACTATTTTGAGAATTGTCGAACGCCGAAGAATAAAAGATATTTAGACGTGAAACAATACTGCTTAAAAAATCGATAATCAATGTGCCAAACAGGTTTCTGTTGTTGCAATTTGATATGAGCTAAAATATATTCAGGTATATTCTGGTATGGAGTCAAATTTAGGTTATACTGTTTTAACAATCGGAAATTTCATTTATCTTCAACATATAGTATTAATAATATATCGATTTAAAGGGATCGATATCTCTTTAAACGCATCATTATTTTTTTTATTCTCGAAAGATAAAGATTATTAACGAAACATAAAGATCGCTATTTCATTTCAATATTTTCATAGAAACAAAGCGGTAAATTATCACGAGAATTACATCTTTGTATCATCATATATTGCGTCATATATTAGTGGTAAATGAAAGAGAAACAGCGGGGCATGAATGCCTTCAAAATTATGTTGAGATGACCTGAATGATCGTTTATCACCAGAAACCCGAGTGTGCTGAAAACAAATGGGATGATAATAACTTTCCGTAAACAAAGACGATCTGATACAGCGTAATTCGCATCACGAGAATTGGAACGATTAGAATTTAGGCCATCATCATTCGATGCGAGAGACATCGCGACATGCTAGCATACTCCCCATCGTGTGACCTTGTCGAAACGAAGAGTGAATCATATTGATTCGCTGTAGTACTGCTATGCCGCACGTAGCGCAAGCGTTCACGCAAATTACGCGTATCGGGAAATGGGTGATTCGTGAGATAACAATGCATCGTTTTGCATGCTGAGAGCAGTGATAAAGCACGTCGGGTTATTTCGAAGAACATTGATTGTTTCAGACATTGAAATCGAAAGGTTTTCGATCATCTTGAATACTTCGAAAACACATAATTTTCCTTTTGTATTTGATGCTATTATTTCACTCTCTATTTTATGAATAGAGAGTACATCACAAACGTAGATTACGTAATGTTTCAATACCTTTCAATTTTGAATATTATTCCCTTGAAGTAATTTCAATCTTTACATAATTAAATTATTTACATAATTTAATATTTTATTATTTTCATAAAAAAATAATTCATATGTCTATCTAAAAAATTTCAAATTATTTTTATGTAATAAAAAAAATCGAGAAAAATAAATTATATATCATTGGGTAAAAAGGTCACACTGACTGTAATTTAAATTAATAAGTAAATAGAAAATAAAAACACTCAGTTTGAATATTACTCTCTTCAATTTAAAAAAAAATTTTTTTTAAATCTTTAATCATATATTATGCAAATTTTTACCCCAGGAAAATATTGGCAAACTAATCTGAGAATAATCTGGAATCAATTCTCCAAATAATATCACATCACATGTACCAATGAACCAATTTAATAATAGAATATTATTGCATAATTTAATCTCTCTGCTGAACGAGAATTATTATTTCATCAGTATAGTTACCTTCTACATTGCATAGCGTAAATTTTCAAAAATTGTTAATATTGTTCACCGAAAGTTTACTATCTAAAATTAATAGATAATAACTAAATAATAAGTAAATTTCACTGTGATCTGTTTTAGATAATATTTGTAAGCTTTGTAAATATTATAAGCTGTATACTGATACAGTTGCCATTTACGAACAGTTGGTCACATTGGACCAGGATTGAAGGTAAACAACTGATCAAATATTTGTTGTATTAATGCCGCAATAATATTGAATAATCCTCATCAATATTGTTATTTTATAAAATGACGATAATACATCTGATAAATAAGAAATCAAATAAAGGGAAATAGATAAGATTCCACTTTATATCAATATTTTCTTAAAATTGAAAAAAAATTCATTATGCAAATCTTGAGACAGAAAAGAAATGAATATTTATTTAAGTGTGTATAATAAGATAGAAAAGATTCTAAAGTGATTTTTGCCAAGAGCTATTTGATGTTATCTACATTTAAGGAGAGTTTTCAGAAGACGTTAAATGAATAAAGTAGGACTATCGATAATAGATTCGCAAATGTAATTATCGGGAAAAATCGTTTTTGCAAAAACTTGGCTGTTCGATAAAAAAGACGTCAAAGCTAAATAAATTAAATAATTAAAGGATAAATTTTCGATTAATGCAATTAATATTAGAGCATCTGTTTCGATGCAAATCAAATTTTGACGTGGAACTTTGCGGTTTCTGGTGCCGTTCCATATTGATGAATTTGTTGTCATGACAACACTATGCAAACAGCTGAAGCATACCGAAATTAACCCAATATAATTCAATTCCCTCCAAATCTCGGACTCTGCAAAACTTTAGTGCAACATAAGTTCTTGCAACGAGTATTCTTATAGTTCCCAATCTCAAATACAGACATATATAAGTTTACCTTTCAAAACATCTTTCGAATTTCTGAAAACACAAAAACGATGCAAAACAACAACTTTGTTTGCTCAGTGCAACTGACAGCGTTGAGCTTTCTAGACAAAAAAAAAAAAAAAACTAGAAAAATGGAGCAGTCGTGGAAGTAACAAAAGAAATTACTGTTGCAACTTATTAAGCACAGTATTGCGAATGGCAAGATAATTGGATTATAAATTACTTGGCGGAAATGCGGTATAAGGGCGCGTTCACATTAGGTACGCAATCAAAGGGAAGCAAACCGCGGTGGAACAAGCTCTGGAATGTTGCATAATATTAAATTTATTACTGTACACGAAGTGTTCAAAATAATTGCAACACTCACTGATATTCGTTTCTTTTCACTCTATTTTTCTAATTTTTTTGTAACATATTAATTTTTTGTACACATTAATGTTATAATACATATTAATATATGCTATACGCAAATCGAACACGGAATTATTAGGCGTATCATTTCTCTGGCATTTCAGCATCACTTTCGAAACGCTTGAATGTCATCTCTTCAAATGCCCAAGTATCTCTTCTGACACGATCAAGCAACGTTTTTGAAAAATACTCGAGGATACCTACCTAGGCTCTCGTGAGTTTCTGCGCTGTCAGCGCTATCCCTTCCATTTCAGACGAAACATTTTTCCATACCTAATATAATTTTATTCTATTCTTATCTTTTGAGGAAACATATATTTTTTACTGACGTAAATATCACACATGAAATACATATGGGTACAAACATAAACATCTCTCACCAAATTACAATACGTGGAACTTTTCATATCCCGACGCCTCACCGTTTCTGCATTGCGCAATTTTCAACATGCGAATATCTTTGAAATACCGACATGTTATATGAATCATGTTTGTTTATACTCATTCATGCGCGTTTATGCGCGTTCTTGCGTATATATCGTACATGTTGGACTGATTTGCGACATTCGCAGATGTTCGCGTGGTTAAGTTCGTTTCAGCTAGGGTGGATATATTTTTCTGTACGTGACTGGTAACAACAGGAAAAAACCTGAGAATTTGCAATTTTTAAACGAGACGCATAATCATGATATATTGCTATTTCTCTCGCATTTTTTACTTATTTCCCTTTTAAGTAACTTTATGATCGACTACTCTAACAGCTACATTACAGCATACGTATTTATGTAAATGTCAAGATAAATGTCAAATGGAAAATGGAATAACATATTATCAATAATAATGTAGACTCTTAAAGGTTTAATGAAACGAAACGATAAATTGATTGAAAAATATCTATTAAGCATGCATTATAAATATGAAATCTTAAAATAAATTCTACAAAAATATCTAAGAAAACAAGAAAGTATATTTTCAGAAATAAGGAATGCCTAATCAAACTTCTAAATTTCGAATATTGTGAGCGCGCCTTTAACAAAAATCTAACTGATCAATCGTTATCTTATTGTGTTATGTTGTAGTACCATTGAATAATGATAAGACTACAAAGCTAAGTACAGTCAATATCATTATCAGATTGATTTGACACAATATTCGGAAAGGTATATTTTTAGAAATTTATTTTTGAACGTATCTTTCTGAATGATCTATTTCTGAATCGTTTAAATTTTAAATCACCATCAATCTATGTTCCAACATAATTATAACTTCTAGCAGTGACAAATAACAATCATATTGAATTAAGTAAATAGAACGGAAATAAATGAAAAGAAATAAGAAACTTTATATACTATAGTATAAAGGAATATAACTTTATCATATCTTTCATTGTAGTATGAAATATCACTAAAGATAATGATTTGCGTAATGTTCAAATATCGTTAACATGATTCAACATTAAATTTTCTTAAAATATCATAGCATAGCACGAAATTTTTTCACTCTAAAAAAATCATTTACAACATTATTGTTAGGATTTGCATAACATGTCAAGATTTTAAATAAATGAGGATGAAATGGGTACAAAATAATAGCTATTTGCAACATTTTCTATGGCAAAAAATTGTTTCTATAAATAAAATCAATGGCAAAAGTACAATTCAAAAGATTTCAAATAACGTTTATAACTATACTGACTTATTTTCATCAAGATATAGTTACCACTTTTTAATTTTCTGTACAAATACATAGTATTGGGTTATCCGGAAAGTTCGTGCCTATTTTGAAGGAAAATTGAAACGCAGAAGATTTAAATTTTTAATTTCATTTATTAAATTTAAATCTTTTGCGGCACGAATTTTCCGGACAACCCAATACAATAAAAAATCATTTTTTTCTCTTCAAAGTAATGTAATACAATACATATTTTTTCACTGAATACGATGCTATCGCAATCGTATTCAGTTCCAATTTACTAAAAATCCTGACGACAATTCTGACAACTAAAATTCAAAGCTGATTGAATTGCACTTTTGATGTCGTTGATTTTGTATAAAAACAATTTTTTTTTGCTATGAAAAAATATTGAAAATGATTAAAATCGCATTCTTGGCATTTCATCCCAATATCCAAATATCCGGATATATGCAGATTTTGACAACGATATCGTATTCAGCGTATATATAAAAAAATCTTTAGGATATGTACTATGGTAAAATTTCAGAGAAAAAAAAGTGATATTCAGTTTAGAACTATGTAATTAATAGAACAATTTTTTTAACGTCCACTTATTTATGCAAGTGCGACTTCAATGCCGTTGCGACAATCGCAGTATTTCCTCGTTGCTGACGTCACTAGAGGAGATGGCTGACGTATACGCATCTATCTTCTTAACGGTTAGATACGGTAAGTCGACGGCTATTTACGATTAGGAAGGTTAAGAGAGCAATATCTTCGCAAAAAATCTTCCGTCAAGCAGGCAATTTCGCGGAGTTTATACGATCGAGATAACGCAAGCGAAAGGTTTCTTCCGGGAAGGCTTTATGCAATAACTTGTTCCGAATTGAATAAACGTTAATGTTACAAATTGCACGTACATTCAATAATAACATGTCTCTAAAATAAAAAGTGCGTAACTTGTTAATTAATGCTATGATATTTATTACGCTTAAGTTGCTACATAAACAATATACACAGTTGCAATGTTTTGCAACTGTAATAATTTTCTAATAAACTTTATATTGATCATAAATATATATTATTCGGTATATATTATTCTAATTTTTCGCTCGTTTATTAGAAATACTATGTTATTAGTAGTTCGCGATGATTTATTATGTAATAAAGAAATTAATAGCCTAATAATAATTTCATTATCTCTTATCGGCATTCTTACTCTTTTTTAAACATCGCGTAGTAATCTGGAAAATTATAAAAATGTGAAAAGCCAAGGAAATCGCATGGGTCAAGGAAATTGCAAATCTAAAGAATTTGTTGTCCCGATGACACAGAACATGATAGCAAATTGTTTAACTTGCAATAATTATAATTATGCGAGCTAAAAACAAATCATTATCATGTTATGTCATCGGGACAACAAATTCTCGAGACTTGCAATTTCCTTGACCTGTGCGATATTCCTTGACTTTTCCCATTTTTATAAGATAACGATTTGTTTACCTTACAATAATTATAATTATGCGAATTAAACAAATCGTTATCATATTATGTGTCATCGGGACACATTCAACAAATTCTCTAGGCTTGCAATTTCCTTGACCCGTGCGGTATTTCTTGACTTTTCTCTTTTTTATAGTTTTTTTCCGGATTTACAGCAACTCTGCTGACAGTAGCAAACGTAAAGCAATAAAGAATCTCCTATTATTGTCTGCTTATGATCGCGCCATGTCTGTAAACCAATGACGTTCTCTCAATTGCTTGTGTAACGTTTAATGGCGTATACTGATATATACATGTCTCAGTCTTATCTCAATTGTGCAACATCGATCGCTTTCTCTGTTTCTCGCATCTCCTGTTTTTCGCGGTTCCAATTTACTCCTCGCCACGTTCATTTCTATCAAGTGACAAGGGTTTCGCGTTCAATCGCGATTCGCTTTTAGCAGATCTGTTTGAACGATGTTAAGTGCAAATCAAATATATCGGTGGTATCATTAACGTTTCTTCGTCATTCCGTTCTAGCTAAGCTATTTAAACGCTATCCACGTTTGAAATTGAAGCATTCCTGTCGAGATAGGATTGTGGAAAAAGACTACGAGTTCTTTTCCCAGAGATAATGTACTTTTCTCGGAGATACGATGGAACGTTAACGTTAGGTGTTCTTCAAAAAAACCTGCATTGAGACAAACTGGTTGGAAATGGAAGAACCAGAAAATCCTGATTTGTTCATTTTCAACCAGAATTCCATTCGATACAATCAGATTCTTTTTCCAATACACAAATGTAAATCACAGATTTTCATAAAATGCTGATAATAATATAAACTATATAATAACAAAACATCTTGTAAAACTTTTCGTAATGAAGATTACAAGGGTACAAATATGGCGATAATTATCATTAACATTCGTAATTATCATATATTAACTGTATCAGCTTTGATTTACATTTGTAATTAATTTTCTGCATAATATGCATATACATATTTGTAACGCCTATAGGTAGAATCGCGAATAAATTGCGAGTATGAAACCGACAAATCGATTATACGGCTGACCCGCAATCAACGATTTCTTCACGAATTTCTTCGCTGACATAGAACTGCGAACGTTCGTCGCTTATTAGTCACGGCACAATCTCCACCTTGTCAGCCAGATATTTTCGTATACACCATGACGCAACACGCCTTGACACAATGCGGTACCACAAATTTCCCATTTAAACATCAAACAATCCAAAATTATTATATTTCCCTGCAAATAAAATCCCGCATAGATATCGTACTGAACAATGACTTGTGTGCATAAGCGTAATGGAATTTTGAACGAAACAATCCACTAGTTTAATCTTAAAAGCCAGCTGTGCTTCGTTTACAGCATTTGAAACATTTTGGTGTTCAAACGACAAACACTGAACTATCAGTCATAACTGCATCAACGTCAGATATCAAATTTACTTGAATTCTGGAAAAATAGATTTATTTCTCTCACAGCGAGAGAGAGAGAGAGAGAGAGAGAGAGAGAAGAAAATCAGTTTCACTTTGGAGGTACATACCCCGCGGTATTTTCCAATCGGAGGGATTCCGCGGTAAACAATGAGCTTTTTTTTGTGCAAATAATAGATAACACGCTTCGTCCCGATCACGCTGGCGGATGTTTTTCGTTTACGCGTCCATTAAACGCGTTAATTTGCCGTCTTTTGCGACTGCGACGCTGCGGAAGGTTCGAGTTCGCTTGGAATTGGGAAATAATTGGAAGATTACTGTGATCCCGGTGTAAAAACAGCGGACTAATACGACGGCAAACAAATAAACGTCACTGTCGCCGATAATCCATACTTTCTTACCCTGCATAAACGACGAAGTATACGGCTGCGTGTTTGGAAGTGCTCATTACGACGCCCGTTTGGACGATCGAATTATGTGCCGTCCATTTTCCAGTTCCTTTTTTTCTGTCTTTTATTCTTAATCTCCATACTCTCCATACTTCACGTACTCGCTGAAGTTCTGCCTTAAGCCGATATTATGTGAGTTTACAGTGAATTTATGACTTCATTAATTTATCTATTTGATAGACTGCTGAATATACAGAGCGATATTTTCAAGTTTCTCGAGAATTTATATGAATTCGCAAACTTGTTAAAGACAATTACTAAGGTATAAGCGAAAAATGTAGGGGGTCTTTCCACAAGAAAATTCTCGGAATCACATTAAGTGATAAGACTTTGCGTTCTGTAGACAATTTTGAGACACGGATATTATTTAAGAGAACCTTACTTCGAGACTTGGTAGCGGATATACCGCAAAATTGCCCGCAGGCAATCGGTTGGCCATTATTGGTAATGGAGAGTTTTAAGAGCTGAGAAATCTCCTGGAGGCTTCTTCCGTAAGTTCCTCGATAATCAATTCAATTTCGATAGTCTTGTACAGACTCTTGCGTTCCAAAATGACCGAATATTTTGAACAAACCGATAATTTACATGGATAAGTCACAAGACTCCTGTGTTCGAAACTGACAATAAAAGTGCATTTAAAAAATGAGAGAAAGCATCATATGTATATTTTGCGTAAAACCGAAGAGGACTTTTTTCCTTTTTTTCCCCTCTTTTCGCCAAAGTTACGGGATACAGACTGCGATATTTTTTTTTGCGCGCAGGCGGTCGCAAAGCAAATTGTTTGCTTTTAAAACAGCGCTGCAAAAATAGCTCGGATGGCATGTTTACACGCGATCCTACGACGACCGACCGGTAATCGAATATCAGCCGCGATTATTCTATGGGCATTCATCAGTGACACGTCATGCATGAGGTTGCACTTCGTGCGCGGAATAAAGAAGTCGACGAAGTTTCGCGTTGTTCACATTATTTAATTCGAAGTCTGGAACTTGAGGCAAGTATTGACCTCGTAAAAAATGGGTGCAGCAAGAAGTACTGCGACATGCCGAGTAGAAACTTCAGCATAACGATATTTAACTTCATCGTCGCACTCTTCTTTCAAAATTGCTCGTTCAACATTAAGTTCCTTAATTACCGTACACCGAAAAAAAAATCTGATTGCATTAGAATTCTGGTTGAAAATAGACAAATCAAAATCTTCTGTTTGAATTTATTATAATTTTAGTTGAGATAACCGAAATTTTTATTGATATATAATCTAAATTTTCTGGTGCATTCATTTTCTCAACTAGAAATTTTTCTCGGTGTAAGCAATTTTTAGTTAATCATAAGCGATAATACGGTACGTCGACATTAAAAAAGTATCCTCTCTATTTAATAGAATTTATATAATAGGTCATTTTGATAATCACTTTAGTAAGCAAAAAAATATCACATCATAATTTTCAATTCTTTTCTTCATTTTGTTGATTATTTCGGCACCACCCTATATAAATTCGATGGCCTTTCCCTCTAATAAGAGGAGATCATCAAGACGAACGTTTTCAAAGGAACGGCTCGATTCATTAAGTTCGAAAGGGTTTCATCCGCAGGAAGGGTATTCGGAAATGTTCGTGGAGGTACTTACGTGAGCCGTAGGTACAGCGTCGTTTCTCTGGCTGAAAGTGGACCTAGCCGACATCGATGGCGCGTCGATAATAGAATCACTAGAGCACTGCCACCATTGCCGTGTCCTACATTACTTGCCATACCGACAGTTCCGAAATCACTGCACAAAGAAAAAGAATCGTGTACAACAAAGACAATTCCAGTCGGTGTGTAATACATCTAGATAATTACATCTAGATAATTACGTCTTACGCAAACAACGTCAAGCTCGTTACGTGGTATTTTTTTCTTTTCTTTAGAATAGCTTTCAGCAACGGACTTTCGAGAGAATAGAGATAAAAACGATATTTTTTACCGTTAAAACCAGTAAAAGAGCTACGGCTAATAATAATGTAATACAACAGCGCATGTGCGTATGTAAAATCACTTAATTGGACGTGAGCGCGTTGTTTTTCAATCCTTTCATTTAGCATAATTATCAATGAGCGATATGCTGGCATTGAATATGTGTGTTGAATACAGCATCAAACGTGCGAGAGAGTGAGAGAGAGAGAGAGAGAGAGAGAATATCTTATAAAAACAGACATGCCAAACAAGTTTCTCTCGTAATAATCGATATCTAGATTCGCTACATCAAGATGCGACTGAATAGATCTAAACACTTTAAATCCCAAATTCCTTTTTAAGCTCATTCCACACTGAACACGATGAGAGATATCATCGTATCCGAAAAATCAGAACTTTAATTAGATATCTCGCTCATCGCTCATCGCGTTCAGTGTGCAATGGACCTTAAAATTATCTCGTGCTTTTAATCGATGTACGAGACGTATCACGCATAAAGAAAACAAAAACGAAAGAAATCAATTAAGAGAAATAAATCTCTTTTCAGTTCAAAAGCGAATCTTAATGCAAAAATATTTCACAGAATGAATTTATTTGTATACCCAAGTCTAGCATATCGCGCGTAGAAATATTTTTTGATTTTGAAACGCAATTATGAACAGAATTAGAATAGTAATATCACATGTTATATCCTGGCTGAGATAATAATTTCCGCAATAAATTATTTACAATTCTTAAGATGCTTAGAGTAGATCTTAAAAATTATTATAACAAGCATCTTAAAGGATATTAATAAATATAAATAATTTAATTTATTGCGAAAAATATTACCTTAGTCAGGATATAATATGTGATATTACTACTCTAATAATCTAGTTTTGTCCATGAATGCGTTTCAAGACCGAAAAGATTTTAGTGCGTAATTTGGAGAATTGGATATCTTATATAAATTTAATCTAAAATATTAAAATCTACTTTGATCAAAAATAGATTTATTTCTTTTAATTGATTTATTCTCGTCGGTAATACAAACCATAATTATTTACTACACGTTTCCTTGGAAAACGAAATAATAGTCGGTGACAATAGTATCTCGCAATAGTTAAATAAATCGACTTATTATCCGGTATCTCGACTCTCTTATTGTGCAAGATATATAATCAAGTAGAATCTGTTTTGTGGAATCATGCTATTTACAAGTCTTTCGATAGTTGCAATAGAAAGTAGGTCAGCTATCACATATTTAGAGACTTGTCAAAGATCTTATCTTTACAGCAACGTCGTTTGAATTTTCAAGTTAAATTGATCGCAGAATATTTCAAAGTCGTTCTAAATTTTAAATGTTTCTGTCACACCTTATGTAAAACTTTATTAGCAAGTAGGAATTTAAATAGTCTTTTGCGATAGGCTTTTTTCTATCGTATTGTTCAATGCATGACAAACGAATTGCGTTTGAATATCGATTTATTATATCGGAAATATAATATTTAAGATTGATTTATGCTCTTTAAACTCTTACTATCGCGTCATATTTCAAAACTCGTATTAGCAAGTATATGTGAATTTAAAAAAAAAATATCTTGCATGATAAAAGGCTTTTCTTTTCGTGTTATTAAATTTATGGCGAACGAATAGCGTTAGAATATCGATTATTGATTCATGAAAAATTAATATGGTTTATGATCGATTTATGTCAGATAAAAATGACATCGCATAAAAAGGCGGCAAAGAAGACATGGGATTTTTCTAAATGCTAAATACGAATATCTCGAATATATTGTAAGCGTACGTACATTTAACGTTTAACGTTTTATATAAAGTCACGAATCACCCTTACCGTAAACGTCTATCATGTGTCGAGTTTTTATATACAGAAAGTCAGAGTAAACGCATGTATTATTTCACGCTCGCTATTATTCTTTTAACATTCAATTGTTCAGCACAATCGGATCTGATTGAAGGTAATTGATAGTATTTGCGAAATGAAAATTAGATATCGTGTTGAAATATTGCAAATATGTATATGTATATGTATACTGCCATTGCTATCAATTTTATACGGTATGCAAATACAATTTTCGCTCTTTCTCTTTTATCTTCTCTCTCACTCACTGTGCTAAAAGCTTATCCTGTAATTATGAGATGAATACGTTTAAGCGAAAGCTTTGCCCGATGTAAATATAATTTTTATGCTCAAGGACGGCTTATTATATGTTAAAGTGTGAATTTTACCAAAACCGAATCGAAATAATGTTACGTCCCTTAGGTATACGTTTGCAATTATTATATATTAAAATAAATAATAAAAAATTTTAATTAATTTTTTAGATATTGTGCAGTTATACATATTTGAAGATAACATTTGTTTATGCCTACATTGCATCTATTAAAACGGAAATAATGAAATACAAGTAGTCATTAAAAAAACATACGTGATTTAACATAATTGGTTTCGTTTCGAAATAAATTTACAAAAATAGATATTATACAAAACCAAATGAAAAATTTTAATCTCGCGATTAAGCTCGAATAAAAAACAGTTTTACATATTCTTTAATGGTGATGAATTTATAACGATTCAAAATAACACAATAATAATTTTTATATTACAATATATAATTTTTTCGTAACGCATCTTAAAAAATATAATTTAAAAAATAAAAAAGGTGCAAAATATTTGCTTAAACATTTATGATCCTAGTTAAAGCATTTATTGCTATTTTTTTTATAAAACTCGCAATTTTCCTTAGAAATCTGATAATTCTTGATACGGTCAGATAAAATTCCTGATATAGAAAAAATTTGGTATCTTCAATCCATTATCCAAATAAAACAATGTTTTCACGACGATAACCAATGTAATATTAATCTGCCAAGAATTATTGGAATTTAATCATTATAAATGAATTTTCACGCAAAACAATATTAAATAATTAAAATACTCGCGACTTGATATCTTTTTTCTTGTTTTGATCCGCTTCTTTACTAACGGCAAGCATCATAAAATGTTGCGATCGTACAGGAATGGAAAAATTTCAATATATTTCTCGACGAAGCTAAATTATAGAAGCACGATGACGGCAACGATGGCAACGGCGACGATGGCGACGAACGAATGTCCGCGTTTGCAAGTTGCCGAACCGACCACGCGTCGTCCACTCGTTTCATCCGTATTTCGTCCCTCCGAGCAGGTTGTTGTACACACACTTTCGCAATGGAATCCCAGTTATTTCAAAGGCACGCATACGCACACACACACGCGCGCGCGCGCGCGCACACATACACACGCACGCACACCGGCCGTTGTTCCCGAGATAGGCGTTCGAGCGTTGATCATCGCTGCGCTACGCACACACTATCGTAGGGCAAACATCGACGAACACGATCACAAATGCGTTCCTCCCTGGATATTCTCCGAACCAATGTGCGCTCGCGCACGTTTGCATGCTCGTGCATTATGCATCGATTCACATTACGCGCCAAGTACTGGACCTCTGGGAATTTTAGGGCACTTCAATAATGCAGATATCTTTCGGATAATAGAGCTCAACATATCACGTTTGGTTTCAGTGAGAAACAGGTGACTCTTGAACGATGCAGGACTCGGGTTACGAGTAGAACACACACGGAAAATTGAGAAAGTCATATAACGTTACTTCTAAAAAACGAGGCGTGACGTTATAGGAGTGCTTTGTACCACAAGATAAATTTCATGCTTGTAGCAAAAGTCGGTGACATCGTGAGAATAAAATAATGGAGACACTAAAACAGAAAATTTGACATTCGAGATATGAAGGTAAAAATCTGTTCGGAAGTCTCGTTTTTCTTCTGTTTCTTAGATTTAATCAAAGAAAAATTGTGAAAACAATTTAGCTGAAAAATATAATTAATAATTTACAATTATAAATATTATATATTTACATTTAATAATTTAAATAATTAAAAAATGCAAAGCAATCACGATATCAAAGTATGAATAATTCAATCTCATATTAACCATAATAACTATAGTAACCATAATAAAGTAACAAAGGAAAATTTTTTTTAACGCATAAATCGTAATATTAAATGTATCTAAATACAATTATTAAACAATGAATAATTTTAACGTAAAATTTTTGTTATCAGTAACGATCGAAAAAAGTTTCGGCATAATATCATTAATGATTTTCTCGTTCGATGAAATGAAAACTGAAATAAAATATTGAATAAAGGGAGAGAAGAACAGAAAAGAGAAATCAAACGATATTGTATTCCAAAATTTTCCCGTATCGCCACAATGCGTTTCGCCCACGGTATTAACTCGACAATATATGTATGATTTTGTGAATAGAAATTCCTGTATCGTACACGAATATGTAAACAAAAACTCCACGAGTTGGAACGATACTAAACGCGACGCATGTATGCGGCGCACGTATGCGAATATCCGCATCGTTAGGCTTCTACTTTTGCAACGGAGAGACACTTCGTAATGTCCCACGCGAGTACAAATTCAAACTTTGGAGAAGTCTAAAGCCTAGGCCTCCACCTGAATACCACCACCGTTACAGATATTTGTATTGCAACTATTCGCAGATGCTGCTGTTACAATATTTCATGCCAACATAAGCATGGCTTCGAAAATTTCGTCCCAATGCGTATAACATTGTTATGGAATATTTGTGTCGTACAGAATAACTCTATCTTCTCGACGTGGCGACGGTAGTCATTTCCGCATCGGTTCACCCGAGTGCACCGCCTCTTCAAAAATTCATCTCTTTGCACGATATTCTTGCCGGCAGGCTAACTAGGGCGTGGCACCAAGGCGGAAGCTGTTAAAAATTTAAGGTCTTAACACTCTCTTAAGTAAACTTCAATTGAATCATAAGTATAAAATATCTATATAACATTTTCCACAAGAAATCTCGTACTTAGATTTATTAAAGAGCACAACGCTAAAATTGTTTTCGAATATAATTTATCTCTTCGATAAGCGATAAATTGATAATATGTTTTACGTCGATTTGCTATTATTCATATTTTATATGAATTATATATCTATATAAATTTGATGGATATAAATGGAAATTTATTCGCGTCGCGGACGCAATCTGTCCGCAGATGATTTCTATTGTAACTGTGATTATTATGTATTGCCATGATTCTAATTTACAACAATAATTTCTGCAACAATATCCCATTTTTGGGATAAAAGTGTATCATGTCATGATATTTTAAAAAGTTTCATCTTCTCTTTCTGTATCTGTTTATATACTTAACATATTTTAATTTCAAAAAATGTAAGAGCAGTTATAAAAAACAGACCTATAAAAAAATAAAAATTAACCAAAATATTATTAAAATGAAATTTATTAAACCTTAGCTAATAAAAATAATCAGACTTTATAATAATACAAAATTCTTTAGATATTTTGAATTAAGTATTTTTCTTTCAAATTATATCAAGAAAATTAACAAAGATTTTAAAACTTCTTTTTATGGTAGACAAACATTTATTTCAGAATTATTTAATCCAGAAATGCTATCGTACATAAATTTTATGTGTAATTATGCAAGGTCATTGAGTGCTAAGCTATGCCTTCTTCAGTGGTCATCTGTCATGCTAAAAGTTAGGACAAGCTTTCAAAAATTCAGTCCAGTATATATCAGTTTAGATCTCCTGAGGAAAGTTCCAAAATGTAACTGCGTAATTATATATAATTTAATGTCACGTAAACTGTAGAGTTTTGATTAAATTTACGTATTTTGAATAAAGTTACGTTTTGGAACGCATCTCTGCAGTTACAGAGAATATAAATGATTTCAATTTTTAAGTAGTTTTTTAAATATTTTATTGTTAAGTATTATGGAGGAGATAATTAGACTATTCCATATCAATTCAAAATCGAATTTTATGTATTTATCCTTTTTTTTTTATAGATAATAATTAAGTTATTTATGTTTATAAAGGTCTAGATTGTAAATATTTTTCAAAGTTTAAAATGTATGACGAATGTGTGTTACATTAATTAAAAGTGACCTATTTCCTCGTACGCAAAATTTACGTCATTAGCAATACTATATCACTCAATAAAATTAAACATAATTTTCAACAATTGTGAAAATATTATGTTTAGCGTACAGGGTTTGCCATATTTTTTACGGATTTACAAAATCGCATTTAAATATATCTATGCATCTAAATTTACGAATAATCTATACAACAATTTTACATAATATATTATCGAAACGTAAAGCTGATAGATACATTCGATGTGTATAATTTAAATACAAAGCGCTGTTACGGATATTCGTTTCACAGCACATCTATGCTTACGACAAAAGGCATTTCGCCGACTCGATTTAGAAGTTCTATTAATGGCGTAGCGTTAAAGACGCTGCGACCAATGATAAATTCACGTCTCATTCATGACGGAAGATCAGCTAAATAGGAGTTTACGGTGACTATCATTTTTCATTTTCGTTTTTATTTTCGGAGCTGGTGGTACAATTTTTCGAAAACAAATCGGGAAATTTTCCGTGGCACATATTTTCTGTTTTATACATGCGTCATGTGAAACCACACTAGAAACATATAAATATCAAGTGAGAGAACTATTTCAATTTCTGTTTGTTCATGAGATACCATAAAAATATCATCATTTAATATTTTTTATTTCTCTATTTCATTTCTTTGTTTGAATAACGTTAAGTGTGCAAAAATGACGAACAAGAAGGGAATTCTCTTGTATAAATAATTGCAACACCTTTCTGTCGATCGATCGTATTATTGTTATCAGTAATCAAATTATGTAGCGTGTCATTCGATCAATGATATTTTCACGAGAACTTCGTATTTATAGATATACTTTAGCTTTTAGGAAATATTTATACATATACAATGTTATTTATTTTGCGAATAAAGTTTCATATTTCAAATTAAAAATTTCTGTTTATAAAACAAGTCATTTACAAGTATATTTACAAATACGAGGACTTTCAAATCAAACAAGAACATGTTGTTCAAAAGGAGAAAGTGTGAAATGCACCGTACCGCACATCAATCGGACTAATGCACACCAACGGATAAAATAAAATATGTAGACTACTACCGCAAAAAAACAAAGACAAATTATCTAATTAAATAGCGATCTTGCGGTCGATATTTAATATGCTAATGCACATGAAATCATTAGTGTACACTCAACGCGCAAAAACGCAAAACGTACGATTCTGTCTGTTCGATACTTATTAATTAAAAATATGCAAAATTGATTTATTCACCGTGTAAAAAAGGAAATTAACCTGCAAACGAGCCAATTTAATAATGATTTAACTCACGTGGAATATTTAACTAGACATACTCTCTCATGGGACATCTCTCTTTGAAAAGTATTCTCGATTGCAAGAAAATCTAGTAAACACGTACTTGCCAACTACTCTTCCTATGGGACATTCGAGTTTCAGCAAGAAATTACATTCAACGTGAAAACAATCTGGGGACCGTCCTTCTATAATTTTGCCGAGCTTCGTATGCGTCACGGAGTAATTTAAAACGAGATCCAGCCGTTCATAACTTCAAAGAAATGATCGCAGCTTCAAAGTGAAGGCGCAAAGAGAAGGACCGAAAGAAAGAAAGATGTGTCCCTCCTATTGAATCAAAATTGAAGAGAGACAATTCCAATTGTTTTCTTTGAAAAATGACACTCGACGTTAAAATTCTCAAGTAGTCACTTGATTCTCGACACTGCTCGGACTTATGTAAATAAATGATTAAAGCCATAAGCTCAAAAGCAATGTTCAGATATTAACTATATATAAACCGAAGGTTTTTTCTTCTCTATTTATATCGTCGTATCTGTAAAAATTAGACCTACGCGTTGGATTTTTACGTTTTATGTCTACGTACGCCGTTCTTGTATGACGTCTAAATGTAATCTTTGTATATCTGTACGTGACATGAACTCATTTCGCATAAACCTGGGCGTTACATAAATGAATGAGTCGCGTGTTATCTTTACGTTTCGTCATGAAATTTGTCTGAAAAAACGTGCATTACTTAGTTTAGATAGGTATAAACTTAAATGACGGAAAGATAATAAATAGTGAATTCGTTAAACGCTAATAATGTGCGTGAACCATGCAATTTTATATCAGTATATCAACAATGTATTATTAATTCATAAAAGAAACTATCTACCATCGATCATCAGTCGACACGAACGGTAGAAACGAGATGTTTACGGCTAGACTTGGAGAAAAACTTTACCGAGATAAATGATGTTAACGAGAAATACAGCTCTGTTTACAATACATCACTTTTAAACTGGACATCATACATCATACGAGATATTTACTCGCACGTAAATAAATTCTGCGTACAGTTGCCGTAAACATGTGGTTTTTCGGACATATCGTGCATATGCAGTGATAAAAATGTTTTAATATTGTTATATCAACAAAAGTACAAACATAATATATTTGGATCAAACCAATCAGAATTCTCGTTATCGTAACTTTTTAGTTATGTTGACTAGAATGTTTAATTATAGAATTGTGATTTAACAGCCTTCGGCTGCAATCACAATTTTACTTCCTCTATCTCAATCCAAGTTTTTTGTTATTTTAAGCTTTCAAAAAAATGTGGAAAAATTCAGAGTTACTTTTCAATATTTTTATGATATTATTAAATAAATTATTAACACAAATGTTAAAAGCTTCGTTTAATAAAAATTGAAATCTGATTTAAAATGAAGAAATTTAGAAGTGCAATTTCGTGTGCCAAAAAAAACATTGCAAACGGTTAATTACAAGTATCGATATTTGTATCTTTCTAAATTAAATTTATCAAATTTCCAATCTATAATCAAATTTTTCTCATGTATACATCACAGTTGACACCGTTTAATTAGTGTTTCATTTAAGATTGACGATTCCTGCTTGGAAATCCTACTATCTTGTTGAAGATCGATAACTAGTACCGAAATTAAAACTGTTTCGTGACGCTTCTTAAAAAAAAAAAGAAAGAAAGAAAGAAAGAAAGAAAGAAAAACCAATCAGATTAAACCTTTCTGCTGGAGAGATCCTTTCATCAAAAACCAGAGAAAAATCTAGTGAAAAAAACGTTAAGTAAAAATCCAATAAAAATGTATGCGATACGTGTATTTAAAAAAGATTATCCAAATTTTGAGCGATTGACTGAAATTCGGAGAAAATTAAAGAGAATTGCGAATTGAGGATTGGAATTCAGGTAATCGGAAAGAAACGGATTAAAATTTTAAAAATATCCAATTGAGATCGAATTCTAATCTAATCTTTAACTCGCTATCTTCAATGCGTACAAGCGTGACATTAGTGATTCGTGATTAGATTTGCAATTCGCATTACTCGTAATAGATTCACAGGCATTCACTGTTCAATATGCGTCTTCCACAATGTTAGCCACTCAGCGAATGGTCCATTGTTTGCACGGCGTAGCTCTATATACAGAGACCAACACGAATCGATTGATTCGTGGTGACTCGCGCCCCTTGATTTCATCAAAAAAAAACCGCTCCTCTGGCGAATCGGCACGACTGGTAAACAATGCAGATTCAACGAATCCATCCATTCGCGCTATTCCCGAATCTCATACGAATAGTGAATTGCGAATCTCGAGTCATGAATCAACATGCAGTCTGGCGTTAATTCAACCGAGGGAATTCGCACACTGCAAGAAATGAAATCCGTTTCGTCTATATACATATAACGCCCGACGCTGTCATAGGTACCGGGCACTCTCCGTGATAAACATGAAAACAACACGGGGTAACACACCTTCACGACCGTACATCGCACGTGGCCGGATCTCTTACGCACACGTCAACAGGAAGGCCACCGTTTAGTCGGCGTCCTTAGTCGGCGAAGATAAACGACGATACCAAAACACATATTACGCACACAACCGGCATAGTCGCTTCTCTTTCGGAGAATCCGTTACTATGAAGCGAGCACGCGCCTTTGCGACGATTAGTTCGCTCATTGCCGTTTTCGTCTTCGCCGTCGGCGAGGAACAGTGAAGAACACAGGCGGCGAAATGACCGACGATCACGTGTAAACGCGACGATCCCAGCTTAACAGCAAGCAGAGAGACGACGACGACGACGGCGGGTCTCTCGGTCAGATCATAGATATATTACCAATGCCGCCGGTTAAAGCCGCTAGCTCGTACGAAACCGCGCCGTATGCCGATTCATGCCTCTCTATCGCTCGCACGCTGTGCCGTGCTGCGTGCAGATACGAAGGAATGAAAGGGCGGGGGAGAAGAGAGACAGAATAGTGGGGCGCGACTCTCCAACCGGGAGCGACGGATGGGGGAGGGATACGGCGAGGGTCGAAAGCGCGGCCGCGTGGTAGGGGGAAATCGACAGGACCGGGGCGACGGCGACGAGAGAAAGAGAGAGAAACGTAAGCGGGAACAAAAGTTTCGAAGCGTCGCTTGGCACCATAAAAATATTTCCGTGTTTCGGTGCGCGTCGACGATCAGTCGAGGCACCACTGGGGCAAGCGACGAGGTCGCCCGCCTCTTCGCAGTCTTCACTTCCTCTCTCACCCCTCCGGTCTTCCCGCCGAGCCACTCTATCCGCGTGCCGCGGTTGTCCTTTTGTGTATACTTACGACGAAGAACCAAATGAGGGAACGCACATAACTGCCAGAAGACGATAGGTTGGACGACACGACGAAGGGCGGCGCGAATGGAAACGCTAACCTTTGAACGATAGTATAAAGCATGTAACGCGTATCACGCGTGCGATATCTCGTCTTTCAACGAATTCGGACTTTACACGCTTTGCCGCATCGCCGTGATTTTCAGCGTTTATTTATATGTATAAACGGAAACGCAAAGCTCGGTATTCCTTGTAGATTCTTGTATTTAAGATAAAGTACAGTCTTGCGATAGTAATCAGATAACCGTATATCTTAAGATATTATTTGAGATGATTTTAAAATAAGAACCGACTGAATCGGTATTTCAACCGAAGTAGCGAAATGTCACGAGACGCGTTTAATGCATTTCATGTATCTCTTTTTTTAGAAATACATCTTTCTCTCTCGAACAAGGAATATTCGATATCGTCGAGAGTCTCTCTATATGTCTAAATTGCCCATAAAAACATTTCCTTCCGTAATGTAAATTCTTTGTGAAAGAAAAGTTATGTCTGCAAACTTATGGGATAACGCCAGCTAATCAAAGAACGGAAATATTCAAATGACATGGAAACAAGAGATTACACGTTTCAAAAAGCCGTAGAAATATCCACGGTTCCATAGACAAATGATCACCCGCGGAAGCACATTTTTCACTATGGAGATAATTGAACAATGAGGGTTCCGTTCACAAGGTACTCACATTTTTATGAAAAACATGAAATGTTATCGCTATCAGAGGATTTGTAAGAAAAAAAATGGCCTCTTATCGCATATAACTATCTGTTATTTATAGTTATTTTAAGGACAGGTCAGTGTACATACAGCGACAAGGATGAAGTAGAAGCAAGAATGCGAAGAGCACAAAAAACTTCGAGCGGGCTATCAGAAGATTACGAGGTCATTAAAAGAAAAAATCTACTTTATACCTAGTTTATATTTTTTAAATTTGGTGTGTATAACTGAAATATGTATGTATATAATATATTTAAATTTCCCATTATTTATTGTATATATTAAAAGGTGCAATTAGAAAAAGGATTAGATTAACTTTTTATTAATAAGTTTATTTTTTTTATATTACTCTCATAAATTACACTATTATTAATCTTTTATTATTATTAAATTTACTTTTCAATGTTGCATTAAATCCCCTAATTTATATTTTTTTTTACGAATATTATATATAATTTTTAAAAATCAAATGTTTTAATATCTTTTAATATCTTTTATACAAAAACACATAAATTAATAAATTTTTAATATTAAATTCGTTAGAAAAGAGAGAGAGAGAGAGAGAGAGATTTGTTTTCTAATCTCTACAGAGATCTCAAATTAATTTATTTTTAAATTAATGGCTTAACATATCTTTAATGTGAAATTCCATAATTGTATGTAATAGTATTAAAGGCTCGGTTTCAAAGTCATCAAACTCTCATCTTTGACAGTATTTACATATTTAGCTTCGGAACTTGTTATTAAGCATAGAACATATGACGATCGATTCACCCGATAAGAAATTAACATGCATTTAATCTGCCTCGCGTTTCTCGAGTGCCTTCATAGTGTTTGTCGATATTCTAGGCTATATATAACTTATGTCCCATGACTCGGAGTGCGAAAACGTATTCCGTGGAACCGTGAATGTGAAATGCTATTATGCCACATAATTCTATATTGCATAACGCCGCGAGGGGAGGAGAAAGGGAAATTAAAATCGAACCGTTTCATTCAATGCAAAACGCGCATTGTCCGTTTCGTACCTCACACAGAGTTGTAAATTACTTCGTATACTTTGTATACGATATTTTTATCGTGTTGCTCTCGAGATAGTGGTTTCCTGGGGCCTTTAATTTACTCTACGTCTTATCAGATCACGCTGAGCGAGGAATATACACTGCTACTTATCATCCCAACTTACATGAGTTTGTTTTGACGATTGTGTAAGGACAGATCTGAAAAATCTTGCTGAAAATGTGTGCCATTCGATATTTTTTCCTCAACGAGATTCCGTAATGTTTCAGTATCGTATTCCCATTTTACGTTTCTAAAATAAGCGATATAGGTTATTTATAGCCTCGCGATAAGTTGCGCCGCATTAAACTGAGAACGACTTTTATATATTTCTCAGAGAAATTGTAATATCAAATGACAGTTAAAACAATTATGATAAACGATACCTTTCAATCCTTAATCCATTTACAATGTTACAAATGGCTAATTGTTTCGAAAAGAGTGCAAAATAAATGTAAAATTATGCGCGGGAAAATTCACACAAATATCGATTTGTTCAATTATTATACAGTTCTTGCAATTATTAAAACGAAACACGTGAAAATAGGCGAGAAAAACGACAGACGATCGACGGCAAACAACTAGTTTTTATCGCGAATTTAACGCTGCGTGTGAATATGCGAGTGACAATACGTTCTAAACTTTCAGGCAACTGCGAACGTTACGTCCCAATCAACGCTATTGTATACAACATGCCACTAGAAACACGTGGAAACATGCCACTTTGGGCCTTTCGAGCTTCGTTTTACATTGCTACAGTAAATATGGGAGGAAAAATGGAAATTTTATATATACATATAAAAGATGAAAAATATGAAAAAATGAGTACCGTTACCCAGCACTGCAAAACGTGATCGTTGTTAAAAGCAATTTTCTGATTCTGGTTTTTACGCGAAGAACGCAATTTCTATGTTAGGTGTACCAGAATTCAATATTTCTTAATGCTGTTGGAAATCGTGTACATTATGAAATAATATTAAATATCGAATAAAAACTGCAATGCTGAAGAGTCGCGATGTAACAGATCTATAGATATTAAATTTTATCGTACTAACATTTAATCTCTACATCTAAATTAAAATAAAAAATTAAAGTATAAGATATTTTCGCAATTTGGGATCAACAAATCAAAAAGATTATTATAAAAACATATCTAAATTTTTACAAAAACGTGAGATAAAATTTTATTATTTCTACTTCAAATACAATTATTTATCAAATATAATTTGTTAATCTCGTTTCTTAAGGCAGCTTTCCTTTCATATCTATCTAACGATTGAATGTTTACGCTCATCTAACAATAAATTCTAAGATAAGATGTCTGTTGATCGATTGTATCGATAATATGCCGAAACTTTCCGAATTATTTAACAGCGAGTAACATCGATATTGCAGAATAAACATGTTAAAAATTATTTATATCTAAGTCTGAACGCAAAAGCAATTTTAAATTTATCGTTACTATTATTTTTTTCCTATTAATAATCTAGAAAATTATGTCGAAAAAATGCATCATTAAAGTTAACGCAACAAATATTTTACATAAAGTCTGATTACAAAGCAACTGAACTTGTCTAACAAAATTTTCCGCTCGCCAATCTACCTTTTTGAAAGAGAAAATGAGCGTCGTTAAAGTCAACGTGACGAACATTATTAAAAGTTTGAAACGGCTCAACTTGTCTGTTAAAATTTTCTATCAGTTAATCTACTATCTTTTAAAAAAGAACGAAAACGCCTTTCCGAACTTGCGTTTCTCCATTGCATGCTTTAAATGCATCGTTAAAATCAACTGCGACAGATGTGACTTCACGAGGTCTAAGTATAAATAACATTATAACTTTCCTTCATAATTAACTTTTTACTCTTTCAACAAAAAGAAAGAAATTATACCGAAATTAATAATTAAAGGCAACACGACGAATATTATTCTACGTCTAACTACGAAACAGCTGAACATGTCTGTCAAAATTTTGTTAATTTATTCATTAGAAGAGCAAGGAGAACGAGTTTCCGGGTTTGCACGTTTTCTCACAGAGTTTGAATGCCGAAAAGCGTCGTTGTAGAGCTAACGCGACGAATATTACATTCGACATTTGAGTCTGACAATGAGTACAAAACAACTGAACTTATCTGTCAAAATTTTACCAGTTTATTCTTTTGTTAAAGATAGAAAAAGAATACGAGATTCTCGATTTCTTCATCGCACGGGCATGGACTCGTCGTAGAAATGCGTTATTAAAATCAATGTCAAATTATATTCAATTCGAGTTATTTTTAATCATTACTATTAATCGCACTATTTCTATCCAATATATCATGAATTTGACCAAAACAATATAAAATTAAACAATTTTTAAGAAAATGTGTTAAATTTGACTCAAATTTAATTTGTTATTTACTAAATGTATATGTCGATATGTGAACAATGTTTACTTCGAACCATAGAATTGATTGATGTTTTGACACATGAAAGTTAAAAAGCAAAATATTATTTAACACGAAGGATTGGGTTACCATTGCTCTTTTGATATTTAACGCATAGAAATCTGAATACGTCGGAATTTTCTGTCAGTTAATCTACTCTTTGAAAAAAAAAAACAAAAAACAAAAGAAACACAGAATGAATTTCCGCATTTGCGTTTGCAGACGTGAATTTACTGTCAAAAAGCAAGTTAAAGCCAGCGCAACGGATATTACTGCATGCAAGTCTGATTGTAAGCATAAAGCAGTTGAACTTGTCTGTCAGAATTTTGTTAATTTATTCTTTAAAGAGAAAACAAAAAAAAAAGAATGAAACTTTCCGGGTTTACGTTTCTCCGCAATGCGGACGTGGATTCATCGTCGACATGCGTCGTTAAATCCAACACGACAAACATTACTATTCCACATACGGAATATGAACATAAAGCAGTTGAATTCTGTCCATCAAAATTTTCTTCATTTAACGCATTCTTTTGTATAAAAAAAAAGAAAAAAGGATGAATCTCCCAATTCGCGTATCTTCGCCGTATGGGTGTGGATATGGAATTTCATTGCTGAAATAAATGCATTATTAAAGTTAACGCGAAGAATATTGATAGTATTGATCCATCTAAGCACAAAGCAGTTGAATTTGTTCATCAAAATTTTGACAATCGATTGATTTATAAAAGTTTATTTATTTTGTCAATTTATTTATTTTGTTAATCTATTTATTGCATCAGTTTATTTATTTTGTCGGTGTATTTATTTTGTCAATTTATTTGTTTGCAAAAGAAAGAGAAAGAGAATTCCCGGATTTATATGCTTCTTCGCTACAGTGATGCGGTTTCATCGTTAAAGTGCGTCATTAAAATCAACGCGGCGGATATTATCTCCACATGCAAATCCGAGCACGAAGTAGTTAAATTTGCTCGTGAAAATTTTCCGCGTGCGCGTTGGTTAATCCATTTCCCTTGAGAAATAAAAGGAACAGAGAGAAACAATTTCCGCATTAGGTCAATTTCCTCTATTGCGGTATCAAATGGTGGGTTTCGTCACCAAAATACGTCGTTAGAATCACCGCGATATTGTGTGGGGTAGAGGTACGCCGATCTTACGCGATGCCGCGCAATAGCATCTGTACACCAAATGCCTTCTCGTCAATTGATTCCTCCACAGAATGCACGGGGGAAACTCACTCTCGCTCGATCCTCTCCGTCGATACCTCGTATTTGCTACCTGCAGACCGAGAATCCGCATTTCCCGTTTTGGTAAAAGACGCATTGCATGCTCCGCACGTGTATAACAATAGAATCGTTTAATTGCTGCACTACTTGCTACAATATTTTATGGATGGAATAAAGACTTGGCGTATACGATACTGCTGCGTATACACGGTAATGAGTCTGAGCGGTGCCAACACGAAGCTTTACAAAGGCGTCACATAGAGTACCTTGGTAGTACTTCATTACACGCACTTTCGGAAAGAACAGCAAGGCGTCACGCCTACACGACCGCTTGCGGTGGGAAAAATAGGCGACGCTGCGCAACAGTCGCTAGACGTACACGTCATCCGAATGGATCTCATCTTTGAAAATTTAAACCCGGTGGCACGTACACAAATCTACATCGAGAAAAATGTTACGATTCTTCCAACAAACGACAATTACAGACGAAACAAATTTTGATCGTACATAAATCTGAAATTCTGGTTATCGTAAATGAATCTCTGGCTACCTTTTTAAGTAGAATGTTTAAGAGAATGTTTGATAGGTTTAACTGTAAGTGCCTGACTTGCACCTTTCTGTTTGAATATCAATACAAGAATTCCAATTAATTTAAAGTAAGATTTCATGGACATGTAAAAAGTGTTGATAAGCATTGCTCAGATCTGTATCAATACTTTACAGTTTCCGAAAGCTTACTCATTGATTTTTTTTGGGTTTCGGCTCCGGAGCTCAAATTGGACACGCCTAAATGTAGCAAGACTGTTTTTTTTATTCCCGCACTAAAATCTTTTTCTCACTTTACGTCGCATATCAATTATATTATACATATTTCACTGTAAGTTCCAAAAGTGTATACTAATTCAGCTATAAAAGGATCTGTAAGTAGTAAGATAAAATAACGACAAGGAAATTAGAAAATTGGCCACTCACATACGAGAATTTAAGGCAATGACGTAAGCACTAAGCAGTAACCAATCAAAAATGTTGATTACGTGGACTATCCAGGCAAACTCAACCATATTGAAAATTATCCAATTGAATTTACGTTCGTCTTTGTGACAGAAATACGATTGGATAATTTTCTTTATGATTATAATTACACAGTTGGGCAAGTTTATTCGATAGACCCTTACGTTTTTCTATATTCCACGAAATTCACTTGTCGAGAATACACTTGTCGACTGCTGCATTGACAAAAATGCCTGATTGAAAATGGACGAACCAAAAGATTCCGATTATATCAATCAAAATTCCAGTTAGGTAGATTTAACCCGACCAGAAAATCCCAAGTCGTCCATTTTCAACGAAAATTCCAGTTAATCCGACTAGACATTTTTCTTGGTCACTGATCGCACTACCTGCTTCTCTTCACCAACAGCACACATATACAGAAGGTGGGCGACGAATCGACGCGTTGCGTCGCGTCGCTCGAAAGAATCTCCGTTCGTATTGTGAGAAAAGTTTGATCTCTCAATATTACGACCAACTTGCGTTGTAACTACGGCTTCCTCCAGACTGGATTTTTATCGCGCAAAAGTCATGTTTGTAAACAACGTCGCGAGCACTTGCACGTTTTCCGCGTCGAAGTCGAAGGGAGATGGATGGAGAAGGACGCGCACGGCGTACTCGGCACGGCATCCCAAAACCGACTGCGTCGCACATTTGATAAAAGCGTCCCTCTCACACAGCAGGGCAGAGAGACACGCGCACCTTTCGGTCGAATTCGTCTTTGCCAGACAACTCTCGTCCTCGAATGGTGGTTTAGGAATGTGACCGTTACAGGGGAAGAAAGCGTGCTCTGCCCGGAGACAAAGGGAGGGACGAGGGTGGGAGGTCGAAGAGGGCGGATCTCACACGCTAGACGCTGCGGTTCCTTATATTCTCACTCTCGGTGCGCGTCTTCGAAATTCGATAAATACGATGATAAATTCGATTCCCGGCTTACGTTGACATTGACATAATTCTCAATTTTCGATACCATCAGCGGCATCAGCACGGACGTTTCGCGACGAGTGAAATCGAAGGTAAACAAAGTCGAAGTCTGTCGCTCATTCATTCATTCATTCAGTCAGTCGCAGTCAGTCAAACGGACAAAGAGACAAATGACCGAACGAGTGAACGAAAGTGCAGTTAACGATGACACCAACCTTTACATTCCCAACGGCGTATTTAGTTAGAGCGTAGGCGTCGGATTTTCACTCGACTCGTGATATGCAAAGTTCACCACCGTCGTCAGCAGGAAAGAACACTAAATGGATTAGGCGACGACGCGTCGTTCGTGCGTCGAGTAATTCAGGAGAGAAGAAGAAGAAGAAGAACGGTATTCCTGTTCAGAACCCGGCGTCCGCGTCGCGCGGAGACGCGAAGCGTCCCACGTGAAACGGACTCGCGTCACTCTCTCGCGCTTCATCCGTCGATCGGTTTTCTCACCCAATCGCGCGAGCACTCTGTCGACTCTGCGCCGGCGGCGAGCGATCAAAACAGAGGAAGAAGGAGGGCGCGCCGCGCCGCGCCGCGCCGCTCCGCGTCGCGTCGAGGAGGCATCGAGGGGTTGGTGGGGAGGTAGAGTCGGCCGCAGGCATTGAGCGGGCGCGACAGAGCGCGAGCGAAACGAGCGGAGCGGACGGTAGCGGCGGTGGCGGTGGCGGCGGCGGCGGCGGCAGCGGCAGCGGCGATGGCGACGGCGGCCACCGCGGCAGGCAGGAAGAGAGCGAGTGAGAAAGTGTCTTGTATTGCGTAGTAAGCGCTTGAATGGATTACGTCACGCGGCAACCGAGAAGGCAGAAGAGGGTAGAAAAACGCAACGGACGCGTCGAGCGGTCGACGGCAAGCGATGGCCGCGCACGCGACACGCACAATAGATAGTGCGGAACAACGAACGAGACGATAACTTGAACGACAGCGGGGGAGGGGGAGAGCTGAGAGAAGAGTAAGAAGATCGCGAAGAGAAGAGACGAGACGCGACGCGACGTGGCGTGCGTAAATCCCTTGCATATAAGAGTCGACTCTGCTGCTCCTTTCTCCGTCGTTCCACCTCGAAATACGGCTACGGCGCGTCGACCGCGCGATCGATCGCCCGCTCGTATGTTATAGGTGCGCATAAAGTGTGCCGGTTTCGCTACCCCGCCACTTCCGTGGATGGACCGGAGGACGCACATGATCCCGTCGCTCTCTCCTAAAAGCCCACGTGCGTTCACACGAGTCTCGACCGCGGCGTCCCCGCGTTTCTTCTTCCACCCCTCCGCTGCTCTTCCTGTTTATCCCTCCCATCCACGCGCTTAATATAAACATTAATACTCGACATATAAATGTATTTGTACACTGTATATAGATTTGCACGTGTGCGCCATGTATGAACATATGTATATAAATTCGTTCCCGCTGCTTTTCTCCAGTCTTCTTTCCGTTCGTCGTATAAGTCGTATTTGATTACAGTTAATTCAGCGCTACATTCAGAGCGCTGAAGTTTCACCTCGTTCGCTCGCTTTTGTTTCCGCACGAGGCGCGGATTATCATCCTATTCGCGCGGCGTGGATAAAAGCGCTCTTTATACGCTCAACGTGGGGATCGCTCACCTCGTCGTGCGTGTCTGTGGCGTGCGCACGATTCATATGCGCGCCGTTTGTCACGCAGTAGCTCGCGGTGGCGATGGCGGTGACAGAGACTGCGAACGACATATCTCACTCTTCTCCGCTTCTTCCGAGAACGTATAGATATACGCGCGGAACGTATGCGACACCGATATCGCGCACGGCACAGAGAGAGAGAGAGAGAGAGAGAGAGAGAGAGAGAGAGAGAGAGAGAGAGAGAGAGAGAGAGAGAGAGAGAGAGAGAGAGAGAGAGAGAGAGAGAGAGAGAGACGACGAGAGAGACGACGAGAGACGAGAGAGACGAGAGACGAGACGACGACGAGACGACGACGACGACGTACG
>NW_012130066.1:1543846-1546488 GCF_000143395.1 Atta cephalotes
AGAGAGAGAGAGAGAGAGAGAGAGAGAGAGAGAGAGAGAGAGAGAGAGAGAGAGAAAGAAGACACGCACAGTTCACGCACAGAACACTGACACAGTATGGACAGGCTGGCAGGCACGACGACGACGCGCACACTATCTTGGTCCTCGGACGACTTTCGTTTGTACAGGAGTAAACTCTTTCGCTGTCGAACGAACGCGGGCGGGCGGACGTGCAGACGCGCGCGTGCGCAGCTCGCTTCGAGTAGGCAGCGCGACAACGTATACTCCGACCAGCGAGTCAGCTGCTACTGATCGAGTCGCGATTGTAGCCACCGGACGAGACCGACGCGGCCAGAACGTAGCCGCGAACGCAACGGCACACTGAAGGACGTCCCATGGAGTCGCGGGGAGGAGCGTCGATGCGAGCGTCGCCGCGCGGTCGCCACAGCGAATCACCTCCGGCGTTTTTCTTAACAATCGTCGATTCGACGGATGCCTCGATCCTCAACGAGGTGAAATTGAGAGGACGATCAAGTATTTCATTGCGTTATTACGCTGGATTGATGCTAAAGATTCGTTGTGCCCGTCAAATAAAGTCGAGAATGAGCTCTCGACGTAATCGAAGCGAATTCGCCATGGGACGTCAATACTTCTTTTCTTTTTTTTTTTCTTTTTTATTCAAAGAGCAAATTGTCAATCTGCTAAAAAATTTCAGCCTTCTAACTTTATGTAATACTAAAGCTTAATGGCAAAATGACAAATCGTTTACATCATTCTGATACATTTGAAAATACATTATTTATTCTGAAAAGGAGATTTTTAATGTTCATTTCTATTAGATACAGAGATTAATTTTAATCTCTTGATTTATTTTTTATCCTTTTTTTTTAGTTTTAAAAATTAAAAGAAGATAACGAGCAATTAAAGAAGATAACAAGATTAAATTTACATTGGTAGAAATGATGCATAAAAATCTTCTTTATGAGAATAACATGATGTAAAAAGATCAAGTGAATCAAATAATAACGACCAGAAATTAGTCTGAAATTTTATAAGTCAAATATAAAACCGTTATTAAAAATTTGCCAGTCAGAACTTTGTTCCAAATTATATTCAGCAATTATGCGTAATTTTACACCTGACGTTCTTACATATCATGAATAGTAATGGAATTCTGGAAGAACGGGGGAATCAGCATACACGAAAATTATAAGAAATTTCGCAAATTAACGCCATGAATTTAACTGCAAAGTTTAGCAAGATGTTCGCTTATGGAAATTTTCATATCAGTTTCAGTTTCATTATCTTGAATGTATCAGGAGAACATAAATACGATTAAAATAAAATTATTTAAAGTGCAAATTGTAGTCGAGAGGCAATACCAATTAAATTCCGAGTGATCATTATTTTCTGATTAGTACTACTTCCTTTTTGTCGAGAGCGACAGTTCTTGAATCTTCGCTATCTATTTATTTCATTTTATCGCGCCAACGATGTCAGATAATGATTATTTTCATTGCGCCACTATGTCGCGTAAAATCGATAAAGCCGATTGGCATACCTGGTCACGCCGCGACCTCCGCGATAACCTGGATATCTTTCGTATTTTTAGATAAAATATATTTAAGCAGACGTAAATAAATTGGTGTCGTTGAGCTCGATGAACATCTGCCCTGCCTTCTTTCCGATCACTTCCGCCCTCGACCGTCTGGCATCCTTTTCCCAAGCTCGCAACCGGCTTTTTTTTCTACAGCACTTCCTCCTTCATCGAAAGCAAACTCGCTCCAGGCCAATCGTCAGTTTCTGCATGTTTGCACAAATTGCGGCTTGTCACATGAACATGTATGCATAAAGCCCTGCTATTCTCTATGTTTGGACATCAACATTATTAATCCTTCGAAAAGCTCCTTATATATGTAGACACGTCCATTGACCTTTGACATCTTCCTTTGTGTGTATTTCCTTCCATCTAGATTCTATTAGCTAATTATTATGCGTATTGATTTTCATCAGGAACATTCTCGCCAATTTTCTCGTTAAATTTGAAATATCTAAGAATTCTATTTAAAAAAGTACGACGGCGTTCGAACATGTTGCTGTCCTTCTATTGTACAAATCTATTTTATTCAGCGCTTCACTAATTATTTTATATATAACTAACTAATTATTTTATATAAATATAAGTTTATTTAACTTTTGTTGATTACAGAATTTATCATTTAATAATTGTTGATTTACTTTATTGAAATTGATTTCATAACGATATCGATGTTAATTGTCGCGTCAAGTTGAAATTTTAATTAAGATAAATTATGAGACTTAATTTGTTAATTTTTATAAAATAGAGTATATGAATAACATAGAAAGAATGGTTGCAAAATCCTTTTGCTGTAAAGCCCATACGTAATATAATTGCGTAAGCATAAGTGATTGAAAGTTGTAAGAATCATTTACCTCACATTCAAATTCATTTAACGTCACAGTCAAATATAAGGAAAATATTCGAATGTGATTAATCAATTCTTACAATTACAACTACTTACAATTACGTTCGCAATTGTAGAATAATAGGTTTAACATCTTTTGAAAAGTAGATTCCTATTGTATCAGCGGTTAATGAATTTCTCTCTCTCTCCTCTCTCTCTCTCTCTCTCTCTCTCTCT
>NW_012130066.1:1547703-1560658 GCF_000143395.1 Atta cephalotes
TTCTCTCTCTCTCTCTCTCTCTCTCTCTCTCTCTCTCTCTCTCTCATTCAATGAAAATACTATAGTATATTCTACATAAAAGTATCTCTTATTTCATATAAAAGTATCTCTTATATCTCTTATAAAAGTATCTCTTATATCTCTTATAAAAGTATCTCTTATTTCACGTATAAGTCCTTTAATTTGTTATGTAAACACGTTACAAAGTAAACAAATACACATACAAGTATACAAGTAAAACAAATTTATCATGAATTGTATAATTACAAATCGATAGCGTAATAACTAAACTATAATTACAAGTGATTTATAATTACAACTTACAAAAATATATTAGAGATCTTTAAAAATCGAGAATCTTCGATTTATTTAATCTCTATTTAGTTCCAATACTTACCATATCATTAAGAGACACATCCTATTTGCTACAATAAATAAAATTAATTTAGCAGAGAATTTCACAGAATTATCCGTCAGTCTATTTTCTTTTTGAAGACATCCTGACCGATTACCGCTCGCCAGAATAATTTTTTGAGTCCATAAATTATCAGAATTAAACTCAATATATAAAACAGTACGACATCCACGCTGTAATAATGGAACACGCTCATGTACCTGAAATATTATATTTAACTTTATACTTCATTTCCTCACTTTGATCGGCAATATATTTAATAACGTAATTTAAATTGCAATAAATTTTGTTCTCTCGTTAAATATTCGTTATAAAAGAAACAAGATAAAATTTCTGTAGACTCTATAATTCACAAGAATACTACGTAATAGTTTATAAAAAATACTCCATATTAATTATTTACATTCCAGATCAAAAGTTTAAAAAACTTTAAATAAAAATTAACATTTTTACGTACTAAAATATTTATAATAATATTCTGTCTTCAATCATAATTTTTCAGAAACATCTAATAACTATCTAATAACAATTATTTGATCTATAGAATTATTATTCTTAAATTCTTGGCTTTGGAAGGTAAGTGTTTTACAATTTAAATGAAGAATTGTCAACGAATCTTTCAAAATCTTAGCAAAATTATCCGAACATTGCTATACTCAAATGAGTATTCGTAATATTCACATGCATATTTATTGTAAGAAATCGGTATGTTTAATAATAATTATTTAAAAAAATGATATTACCGAATTGAACTTTTCAAATGATCAGCTCCGTCATATTTGGCAACGTGTTCGACCCACCACGTGGCTAATTCTCCAGGACCGATCGGAAGATCACGTAATAACGCACTTCTCTTTTTAGCCGCCTCTCTGTACGAATTATTGTGAAGTGCGGCGACTTTAATTATATCTTTGCGAAGCGCACTAATGGATATACCAGCCAGATCCATTACCAAAGCGTAACCCAATTTTTCTGTTAAATAAGCACACAAAAATACAACAATCTTGCATTAAATCTTGCAATCTTGAATTAATCGTATAATAAATTCTCTTTACTTCGCGTAAAATTCATCTAAACTTATATAGTTTTCACTTTCCAGAGACGCTCAAACCATTTTCTTCGCTGCACATTCAAGGCTTCTTTCACCAACCTTTAAGTTAATCGATAGTCAACTCTCACAGAAATGCTAATAGCAATTTAATCAATCAAAACTTCTCCTCTCTCTGCCTTTTTTGACAAACTGTTCAGTTCTCACGTTGGCAATCGTTAATGATTGAGTTAATTATTGATTAGCGTTAATTGGAATTGGTAAAAGAACCCTTATTTTAACCGACGATCAATTGATTCTACTTGACTCGGTCCATTTCTACCGCAATATACATTAACTTCAATCTCAATTTAATTTACTCCTTATATATATTCCTTTTTCTAATTGTTAAAATTAGAAGAAAATCGAGATTAATAAAAAGTTAAAGCTACTGAAATAAAAATTAATCTACCTACATTGGTAGAAATACATTTTCTCTCATTTTCTGTCATTCGTTTGGAAGAACGAAATTTGTCAAAAGCCTCGACGATTATTCTCGATTATTATATCGGGCTCAGCAGAGCAGAAGGCCGCCGATACGTGCCTCAGATATAAAGCGAATGGATTTACCAGCTTGTGCCGCATTTCCATCATGATCGCAGAAGACTGGTAAGACCAGAGTCGGTGCACCGTGGTAAGCCGCTTCGTGCAAAGATAGCAGTCCGCCGTGAGAAACGAAGGCACGTAGCTTGGAATGACCGAGCAGCTCCTGTTGCGGCCACCAGGCAGCTGTCCTCACATTCGCCGGTAGATCCTTGATCTTGCTACCGTCCCACTTCCATACGACATTGTACGGTAGCGTGGAGAATACCGCGAAAAAGATCTGCCGTAATGCCTCCGGCATCCCAGAAGCTCGTACCGACGATCCCATCGAGACAAACACAAAACCTGTAAAAGTTTGTTCAACATTGCGGCACATTCCGGGAGACTTTTATTGCACGTTTACTCCAATTGAATAGCGAGTCCTCAGAAAATAGAAAACAATACGTTGCAAAAATTACGATGCCAATCCTTTTGATATGGTTCTTATACGAAACAGTAGAAGAGTCATCGTTATGCTTCAGTTGATAGAATTTTATATCTGATACTTTTACATTAAGAAGAGCCGTTATATCTGATAAAATTTATTACAAAAACATATATTTACACTCTCAAAAAATATGGGAATTTTTAGCACCATGTGGTGTTTTTAACATGTATAATTCTTACATTTCTTTTCCTTATAGCTACAATAAATTTTTTCAATTTATTGAATCTTGTTAGGTACACTAAAAATATGAATGTGGATTTAACGTTATAGAGTTTGAATCAATATCATGGAGTTGCTATAAATTGGTATTGATATATTATAAATACGATAAGATAAATACCGCATGGTGTTAAAGCCACAACCATTTTTTTATAATAAATTCGTTTAATTGTATTACACTAGATTAGCTATAAGCTATTATACATGAAATTAATAAAGCTAATGTAAAAGCATAGACATAATTTAAACGATTATCTAATAATGTAAAAGCATAGACACAATTTAAACGATTATCTAATAATGTAAAAGCATAGACACAATTTAAACGATTATCTAATAATGTAAAAGCATAGACATAATTTAAACGATTATCTAATAATAATAATATTATCACATTACTTAATATAAATAAATGTATTATTTCAATTGTAAAATTTGATCACAATAGTAAGTCTCACTGCATTTAGATATTTTATATAAAACAGTCTTCAATATGCATTAATTTAGTATAGTGCGAATGATCGAACTGATCATTGATGTATATAACAAGATTCGATGAATTGGAACAATTTATTTCAGCTAAAGAAATGTTAGCTACAATTAAGTCTGATCTGTAATGTGTACTCTTTATTTTCTGTTTCTTGCTTTTTCCCTCCGTGTAATCGTTTTATCGACGGTTGTATTTCTTGCCACGTGTTTTTTATTTCTTTCGAAGTTCGTTAACTTTTATCTCTCAAACGACAGGAAATGAAAAACCGGATAAAAGACAAGCTGTAACAAATAACAAAAGACAACAAAGAGAAAACATAAAGCACATTATAGATCAGGCTATAGACGATAAAATAAAACATCATTTTGATCACATGAACGGTTCAGTTACGAGATGTGAAAAGGTATTTCGAGACGTTTAGCAACTATTGAGAACAATGCAATTCGTGAAGCTGAAATGCGAAATTAGGAAGTTACCGCGTCGTAGAAAGGATTCTAAGTCGGAGCTTAATTGCATCGCCGGTCTGCAGTGAAGGCACGCCACGTTTACGACGTTCGACAAATAGGGCACAGAATCGCCCACGCTATAATGACTGTTCTGCAAAGTCAGGGGGACCTCCGCCGTTAGGCTGTGCAGATCGTTGGGTATATGATTGCCTGTCAAAAAACGAAATACGACACGGTCATTGGGACTATATGAGTATCTAATTATAAATAAAGATATACGATATTAGCATACAATTGGCTGCATCGATATATGATTCGATGAATCAGCGGGGGCACAATGGCCGAAATTGAATTTAGTGCTCACCGAGGTATCTCTGGAGCGTTGGCTGAAGATAAATCGAGAGCGTGAACCAGTGCATAATTTTTAGAGTGAGCAGAGCCGCTGCGTTCAGGACTCTCTGGAAGAAAGTCATGTCCTGCGTGATCGCTTTACCGAAATACGGTGTCACTGACCAAGGTGATGGATTGCCCTGTCGCATAATGGACCCGCTGTACAGTGCCACCTGCAAGATAACATCAAGTCGTTCTCATTATTCGTTAACAGCAACGTTGCACAGTGAAAGCAAATGGCTTTAATGAAGCAAAGGTATCAGGTTTTAGAAAAGGAAGAAAAAAATTTCTTATCGTTATTTCACCGTTATGCAAACTCGTTTTATCATTTTGTTGCATGATGACGTCATCATAAAGAAAGAAATAAAGAAGAAATTGATACTAACTAAACTGGCTAACAATTTCCTTAGCGCATTAAAATTGTTTTAACATACTGAGAGAAGCGTGTAAACTGTTTTACGATGTTTTGAGATTATTTCACACTTTGTCATATTCGTTACACACGAGTGAACAATGTGATATTCACTATTTACTTTTCATTTACACGCGGAAATATCGGAATACAGTACTTATAAAAATGTTTTTCACATTCCGCTGGAATAATCATGGATTCAATTGCGTTTTTTCTTACGATATTTCTGAAGACGACGAAAAGATTAAGAGAATAGGACAATTCTATTATATTATCCATTCTCTTGAGAATCGGTCCTTTAATATTAAGAATATGTATTAATTAGAATTTTATATTTAAAGATTTATATTCAACTTCTTTCATACACAAGAAATAATGCAACCATATGTATAAATATTTAACTACTAACCGGGAACTAATTATTCAAAAGTCAATTTTTTATTTATATTAAAAAAATGCATTATATTATGAAATCCGCAACGGTAAAATAAAGTCTATCGCTGCATGTGTTGCAACGCTTTTATGTCATATATAATATGATATGTATATTGTATAATATACACACGGAAAGAACGACTTTGTTGAGATATTTACAAATTTAGCTTTGTAAATACTTTAAAAACAAGTCTGAAAATAATTTTGTCAAATCATCAAAATAATTAGGTGAAACATTTATGACAATGTTGCAAAAAGTTTTAACAATTTGCATTTAGTAAACAGTTTAAGTGTCCTACATTTATTTTGATGATTCAAACAAAATTATTTTTAGACCTGTGTCTAGTTAAATTTTTATATTTCAGCAATTTCAGCCGTTCTTTCCATATTATGATTGAGAATTCTATTCTATGGTTAATATTTCATTTGTTGTACGACAAATTTTTCAAGCGTATTAATTAGCTGCAAGATAAAGAATTTTAAGAAACTCGAGAACTTATATCTATTCTGCAAATTAACATGCTTGAAGAATTCGTTGTATAACAATGACAAATGAAATGTTAGCCTATTGACTACATAAAATTGAGAATAATGAAAAGTTTCTGGAAAAACTCAAGAACTTTTTTAAAATAATTTAATTTAAAAGGTACTTTCAAAATTGTCAATAATGAAAAGTAAAGAGAGGACTTATGAGAGTGACGCGCTATCAACGTTGCGCAATTTTGTGTGTACAGTCAAGAACTTTTTTATAATATAAACCTGCAGCCAATTAACATGCTTGAAAAATTTGTCGTACGACAAATGAAATATTAGCCTATTGACTACAAGATAGAAGATTTCTAGAAACTCAAGAACTTTTAAAATAATTTAATTTTAAAGCACTCGATATTATCAATAATAAAAAATAAAGAGAGGGCTAATGAAAATAACGTGCTATCAACGTTGCGCAATTTGATGTGCACAGTTTAGAAACTTTTCTATAATCCTGCAGCAAATTAACATGCTTGAAAAATTTATAGTATTACAAATATTAGCTAAAAAATATTTTAATAAAAAATATCTCAATAAAAATGTGCGCGACAATTCTCTATTATATACAATAATTCTCTACCGCCATGATTTTTATATGGATCAATTTAACACAATATCATTTATCGGTTTCGAGTAAAAGTCCAAATAGGCTGTTATCGTGGCAAGAAAACGAGGTATAACGAAAATCGAAATATTGCAAAGAGTCCCAAGCGCTTCTTGGCGAAAGGAATATTACCGTATTCAACATTATCGTCGGCACATTCTCGCCATGGAGGATTCCCAACATGCATTCGGGATAAGCGCCGTCAAGCACCGCGACGTCCCATCGAATGTGCGGATCGCCATTCGGTTTTCTCATACTGGCTATCGACGACGCGTCCTGGAGTAAAGCCTCGCATGACTCCCAGGCGTATCTCATAGCGTCCCACGGTGATACCGGAAGCTCATTCCGGAACCTGGCTCCCACTAGGTCCCACTCAGCCGTGAAATTCTCGACATAAGCCTGTCGTGAGACACGAGCGGTGAATATGTGCGCGCGATACAATACATAAATCCGTTAGCTTGCGTGATCGTTGGATTATCATTAGCCCGGAAACTTTCAACTTCCGTGTTACAATATTACGTCGTAAAACTTGTTTGTCCTCGGAGCTGAACCTCCTCATTTTTAAGTATTATTATGACAATTTTCCGGTCCTTCATTACACACGATGGATCATTCGTGTCCCGAGTTAACTTTCATCACTTTGACAAATATATAAAAATTGTTAAGTCATTCTTAACATCTTTAAAAAATATTTATAAGTAGGGCTGGAAAAAGTTACTTATAAGTTTTAAGTTACCTTATATTCATTATAGAAATTGAATACAAAAAGTAATAATAAATTAGAGCAAATGATAAAATATAATATAAAAAACAAAATACGCGAATTTATTGTATTCCATTTTTATAATAAAAAAGTAACTTATAAGTAACTTTGGAAAATAACTTTCCCAATCGTGTTTGTAAGGTTGTGCATTAAAAAAATTGTATATAAATGTTATAATTAATTACATAATACTCCTATATAATTTTCCGAAGAAAAATAATGTGCAAGACAAAAAGTGACCCAATCATATGTACCCAAGATAAAGATAATTTAACATGAAAAAAAAAAACGATATCGTATGTTTACTTCTTCTAAAAAATATAAATTACTTTGAAAAATTAAAATCGAGTAGAAATGGAATAGAGAAATAAAAACAGAAGTAAAGCAGACATTTCAAAAGAGAACTTTACGAGCAAAAAGAAAAAAAACTCAGGCGATACAAGCCGACGACTCTAGTAAATTACTCGGTGTGTAATAAAATTAAATATGAGTCAAGAGCCAAATTGGAAGAAAGAAATGGCGCGCGTAAAACGCGGCAAAAACCCCGCGGGGGAGTTCGGAATCCGTCAAAGCATGGGGAGAGACGACATGCGTAGTAGATCGTAAATCACCTCGAGGATCGACGGCACCAGTTCGTGAAGACCATTATTCGCTGCGGGACCTGGGAAAGCGCTCAGCAGCGTGACGTTATGCCCCCGTGACCTCAGACTCGTACCAAGGGCGACGAAGGGCACCGTATGAGACTTGGTACCACCCATAGTGGCCATCAGGACATTGTAGCCCAGCAGGGGCTCGATCAGCAAGCTGAACCCCAGGAGGAGCTGATAGAGACCGAGTCGATATGCGACACGCGTCATCCTCAGGATATCAGCTTGTCGACTCGATCAACGATGGCAAATGGATTCTCGCGTAACGATTCTCTTCTTTTTACGCGCCGCGACAGAATATCAAGATCGGTCCTTCAACAGACAATTGTCTCGCTATCTGACATAATTTTTTTCTCTTTTTCTTCTTTTTTCCTTTTCTTTTTTATCACGAACGATCTCCGTCACGTTCGAACGCGCCCTGCTTTCGTCACGAACTTCTTTCGTGCATCGGCGAAGCGAGAAACAGCCTGCAGGAACCGAGGTGAATTCGTATTCTTCTCGGAGCGTTTCCGGTCGGGTAAACGGAATGATACCGGCGGGAATACGGATCTCTTACGCTCCAATTCGCGGTGGAGAATCGATGGATCGTTGTCGGTGCAATCCTGTTGTCGATCACCCCGTGCGAGCGTATCTCGTCTGATCGATGCTTAGCCGCGTTCTTACGACTGAGGTTCCTCACATCCTCCGTATCTTTCCGCAAATCGATTTGCTTGAATATAAATCGGAATAACTAAAGTTCGTGCTCTTTCGAGAACGAGTAACGAAGATTAAACTTCATTCAAGTAAGATGCTTGTTATTAATGCCGAAAAAAACGAGATTTTTTTCTATGATAAATTACGTCCTTCATTTCTTCCAATTCTCATTCGCTTTCAGCAAATAAATGGCTTCGAAGCTGATTTTTTGTTTTTATACACATTTCGTGATTTTATTCATCCAATTCCCCGCTAAAATTGTTCATAATAATCTTCTGTAAGAGAGATGAGATTCTGTCAACAGACGATTTCTTTTGATCCTCGAGTGAAAGATTGACCGTAGATAATCTTCTCTGATCTCTTTTTCAGCTGAGAAAATAGAAAATTACCGATCATCTAACAAAGCTTTCTCTCTCTTTCTCGATACTCCTCTATGTAAATAAAATTGTTTGTTGTATGCAAATCTGCATAACAGAATCGCAATCTTCAATATCTTTCTAATATTGAAATATTGAAAGTTTTTAATGATGAAGCTAAAGAGAGTTTGTAATACAAAGGCTTTATGGAGTTTAATCTTCAAACTTCTACTTACGTCTTCTTCTTAGCATCTACTAGCAAATAACAGTTGTTAACTGATAGCATGAGAAAATTATCATAATTTCATAGAGATAATGCTATCAAACTTAAATCCTCTGTTTTTTATAAGTTATAAGTTAGCGAATAATATTATCTACAATTGTATATACAATATAAATCTCGTCGCTCTTGGAGGACAAAAGGAGATAAAAGTTGAAGCTTCATGTCCTGACTGCTTTTTCTTGCTTCAATTGTTTCATGTTTAATATTTTCTTTCTTTTTAAATTTCTGCAGAGTTCAACTCTTACTTGAAATATCTTATCTCTGTGGAAAGCATCGTGAAGTATTATTCTACGAAATTTCCATTTGTTTTTCTAGCAGTAGTACTTTATATCTTTCGCGCAGTCTCGCGAAGAGCACCTTTCTACCAAGTATGATGGTTCCCCTTGAATCTTTTTGCTCCTAATAACTCTCCAGAAGCTTCTTAGTTCGTGGTCTCGCGCTGTCTTTATCTCAGATCCGTTCCTTTCTCTTGAATCTCTCAATTCTTAGTTTACTTCAAAGTGCTCTCTTCGATTCGATATTCGCTCGAGTAGAGCTGACAAAGAGAACAATGACACACAACTTTTCGCTCTGTGGTCTCTCGACTTTTTAAACGTTGTTTTGCTGATTTCTCACGACATCGTGTGTCGAAATTTGAATGTCGAGAAGAGACCGCCCGTCATTTTGCTCAATTATCTTTCCCTTTCTCCAGTTAGGTGAAGCTCTCTTGATCCTTCCTTTCCTTCCTGACCTTCTTTACCACTTCACGCGATTCTTGGTGGGAATATCGTAGCGCCCGTTAGTCTTGATCCTCAAACTGTACAAACGCGGACGACTTTCACTAATAACGTATGACTCGTATGCACGATCGTCGGTCCCGATAATCCGATTCTAAGAATCGAAAGATCAATGCCACCTCCCGCGTCAAGTATCATTTATCTTTATTCGAAATCTTCGACATTAAAATATATTACTTAGCAGCACAGAGTGCATATATATACTCTGTAATATTTTACGAACAAACCATTTCGATATCATTCAGATCGAGATGCAATTAATTCGTTATCTCTTAATTATTAACCGTTGATTTATCCAATAAGACAGCCTGTAGTTGCAGTTTCTCTTATTGTAGTTTAATATACTTCTTGCAATAATTTATCATTGAATTTGTTCACGTCTCGCAAAAAGTTTGCCGCTTGAGCGCCACGCACTTCCTCCGTCAGATTGCCCGAGAGTAATCTCTTAAAAAAAAACCTAATAAACTTATTGATAATTATACGTTGTAGTCATCGATATAAAAACTTTCATAACAAAGTACCGCGAGAAGAATAAACCTTCGATATTATGTCAATTGGTTCTGTTAACAAGAACCATACACTACCGCAATAATCGATCGAGTTTTTATCAGCCTCCTTTACTTTTTTCCGAACCGTCAGCGGATTTTCGGTTACGTAGCCAACCCAGCGGAACTTCTTCGTCCCGACTTAGACTTGTTACGCGTCACGATTTTCACGTCCCGCTCTGGAATCAAAGCGGAATTGGAATCGACGTCCTGTACTCGGAAGCGCGGACAGACCTTAAAAGCGGTGACAGACTAATATTTTTCGCTCGCGAAGCTCGCGGTATCGCCGAGCGTGAAAGTTTGACTGTGCCAGCAGCAGCTTTAATGATCAGCTGAGCTCTAGAGAGAGAGTTTTGCCTCCCACCAAGACGTTCCTCGTCGTCAGTCGCACGTCCGAGGATGTTTGGGCGCACCTACCTCGGAGAAGTGGACATTTGATAAACATCTCGTCGACTGCGAAATTTTATAGCTATATGATTGACGAAATGCTGTGGTTGTCGTATCCACAAAATTACTTCGTTAAGTAATGCCTTGTTGCGTTTTGAGGACAGCGATGTCATATCTAATGCCATATCTAATCATCTCTAATGCCAGTAAATTCGATTACTATTAAAAATTATTCAGCTGCAAATTCGCCAATCAACAATATTATTTTACTTAATGTAATAACATTGTTTATTATATTTTAGGAGATTCAGGTGAAACTATTTCACAACATTTTTTTATATATATTGTATGTGTATAGTGGATAAGGCTATCTTATCAATTTTAATTTTAAAGTAATATGAAAACTTATGACAGCAAACAATATCTGTTTAACGTGCTTATATACTATATACATTATGCAATCATGATTGCTCTTTGAGAGTACAAGCACGATCTTTAAATATTTAATACGTGCAGTTCTCAGAAACATAATTATTATTGCACTTGGCACGTTCATTGTAATCGTGGCGCATTGTAACGCCCTTTCACGAAAACCCGCATGAGGAACGCGTGCGTTTTTCACAGAAATAAAAACTCACACATTTTGTGACGATAAAGAAGGAGAATATCTTTCTTCTCAGGAAAATACGAACGTGAATATACCAGACTATTGCTCAGAATTCTATTTCCAAAACAATACATCTCCAGGGAAAGGATACATGCTTTACGCTTTACTTCACGTAAAACAATAATGGGCTGCGAAAGATTTTAGTGCAACAGCACAATAAAATTATCGCGAGAAATAGATGAAAAAGCCTTGCTCTGCTCTATCTAATCTAAAGAAAATTGCATTTTTTTTCGCTTTATTTTGGGATCGTGAAGGATCAAACTGACGCACTAAAGCGATTATCAGCGATGCGATCGCAATACGCCTCTCTCTTTTTCCGTTCACTCGATTTGCATCGATTCTACATGCAATTATTTACATGACTTAGTCATTTCAAATATTTCCATATATAATAAGTTCAACTTTTTATCACCTTTTATATTTATAAATATATTGAGGAAAATCAATTCATTTAATAACAGGATGTGGTTAAAATAGTCTTGTTTAAATGCATGCATGCTATAATTAAACGTAATTTTATTATCCATACTGTAATATGAAATTTTGTACAGTTTATAGACAATCTTACGGCTATAATTTTATTGTTTTGATGTAATTTCCACTTGGACATTATAGGCTGCTTCTTTTTCGATACGTAACATCTTTTTATTACAATACTTCCGCTGTTATTAGATATATTGCGGAATTATGATAATTTACTGTTATGTAACTCATGATGTGTTCGTAATTCCGTCATTTCGAAATCCCTTGTAGTCTTTACCTGTGTATGTTACTCTCTAGGTCAACGATCGTCTTTGACCGGGAAATTGCAATATCAGGAATGCGCGATATATTGCGAGAGACAAAAAATCTCGCAAATGAAAGTAAAATGATAAAATTTTAAAAATTAACACAAATTTTACCAGTTTGGTTATAATGTAATACCAAATACTGTTGTGCTTGCATAAATAAGTTCTGCTTAAACAATAATTTATGTGCTGTATTTATTTAATTCAAATATCAAATGTAAATTAAATTAAATTAAATTAAAACGTTCAAAATTAATCTATCTTTATTGTCATTAATCTATCTTTATTATCAATTAATATATATATATATTTTGAACGGGTCATTAAATTTAAATTTGTCTAATTTCGTGATTTTATATTAATATTCATTGTTGTTAATTATTTATTACAATTAATTATTAATTTATTTATTATTGATTATTTCACTATTTATTTCTTACAATCATTTTTTATTTATTAAACTACTGTTTTTGTCGATTTGCAAGAATAGATTTTGCAGATCCGTGCATTAATACATTAGTACATTCTGCTTTTCCCTATTAACGCTGCATATAAATCAGCGAGAATCCCGTCGTATCCCATCATTGATCAAATTTATCTCCTACTATTTCTCGACGCGTGTAACACAATTATTGGATCGCGAGCGCAGCGTAGCGCATCGTCGAATGAATCCATGCGATTAAAGCCACGTAATTGGAATCGCTTCACGAATTATCCCATCAGAATTCTCACAGCCTCCCATATTAAATCAACACTCACGTCTCTCGTGGTTCTTCCACTTTACGATTATTTACTTGCGAAGTGACCGCGATCCCTACAAGGCTAATTTTCACGCGAAGGACCGTACGGTCGCGTTTCACGGATCGTTAAATCGCCAAATTGCCGCAAACCCGATTTTATGAGGTCGGGGCCGGGTCTCGTGCACACACACACACACACACACACACACACACACACACACACACACACACACACACACACACACACACAC